>NC_053027.1:275546517-275714657 GCF_003073215.2 Triticum urartu
CCATCACATAATCATGTCATGATGCACAATCAAGCATGATGCATGTCCGGTTTAAATATGCATGGCATGGCAAAGTGCACAAACAAAACTACAAGTTAAGTGGATCCCAATATGCAACGAGTTGCATATTGACGAAACACCACGTGACTTATTTAGTTCGATCTTGTTTAGGTACCCAACAATATTAAATGTTGATAAGCATGGCAAGAGGTGGAGCATAAGTAAACTAAACATTTAGGCAAGTTTAAATGAGGCCGGAACAACAAGCAACGATTCCGGTAAAACCTCATATGCATTTATCAATTTGGTGCAACAACAATTTTAAACATTTAAATGTTATTATCATGATGCAAATGACATGTGCAAGTTTTATGCAAGTTTTATGAAAATATTGATAAGAGCATTATGAAGCATTGTCACCGTGGTGGAAAGGAAAGGGGTGCCACGGCAACGATAACGAAAACGGTGCCACGACAACGTTCCGGTTCCGGTAACTCGATTGAGATACCGATGCAAAGGAGAAGTGTGCGGTTGCGTGCAAAAGATGGTGGGCGCTCCCGGATACCGGGTGTCCCATGAGTCGATGGCATGGAAGCAAGAGACACTACGGACACGGAGCAACACACGGGCATCTCATACATCACACAAACATTCGTCCACGGGCGGTCGTCTCGGGGTTATACCTTCGAAGCATGCGTTATCGGAATGGTTTGGGTCAAGCGGTGTAGTCGTTCACGATCATCGTGGGAAGTACTGGTACTCGGCGATGGTAGTCGTTCACATTCTTAGTCTCACAAGTTTCCATATATGTTCAGGGGCACGGCGAGAACTTGATGTCCACGGAGTCTTCGAGGGTCGATGGTAGTGGTACTTGGCAAAATGCACGTCGACGGTAGTTGTTCTCGTATCATCGTGGTACTTGGCGATTTCAGAGACGGCGGAAGACGAAGTTGGCGGTCCTCGTTGACCTAGTACTTGGCGTTATTTCCGGTTCAGTGATCGTTTTAGGCGTCGGGCGTCGAGGTCCCCGGCTGTAGTGGTACTTGCTGTGTTCCGGAATCGAAGTGGTACTTGGAAATATTCAGGACGGTCTTGGCGATTCCGGAGACACGGTTTACGTACTTGACGCAACACTGCGTAGTCGTCCTTGGGGCATCGGAACTAGTTGGACTTGCCGGTCTTTATGATCTGAAGAGCACTTGGGTCTTCGGTCACCGGTGCTTGGCAGGTCGTCGAGGTGGAGCAGGGGGGGTCAAGGCCATGGCGCGCGGAGGAGAAGTAGGGACGGGGCGCATCGAAAGGGTGCAGCAGCTGCTGCTGCCGGCGGCGAGGGGGAAGCAGGGGTGCCGAGGCGCTGAGCTGCTGCTGTTCGCTGCAGAGAGAGACAGCCAGGGGACGCGAGGAGGCCAGGAAGACAGGGAGGTCGAGGACGGTGGCGCTGCAGCAGGGCCCGGCGGCTGGGTTCTTGCCGGAGGAGGACCGAGAAACAAGCGAGCAGAGGAGGCGGGGTCGGTGCCTGAGTTGTCCTCCTCTCCATGGCTCTGGACGACATCGAAGATGAGAGGCAGGGCACCGTGACCGGCTGCACTGGCGTCGGAACTTGGCGCGGAAGACGACTAGGGGCTCCAAGAAGGAGATGGCGGCGGGCAAAAGCACGGGTCCGTGAGGGACCTCCTGTCCAAGGCGAGCGGTGGGGACTCCGGCCTGGGTAGTCAGGGACGAGGCCGGGGCCGGGAAGGAGCGGCCGGCGGAGGCCGGAGCCAGAAGTCGCGGCGGCGGAGCTCCTTCATGCGACATGCGAGGCAGCAAGGAGGAGGCGTTCGGGGTCGGGCATGTGTGCGGAGGCGGCGACCTGGAGAGATTGAGAGGAGAGAGCGAGAAGAAGACGTGGGAGAGAGGAGAGATCGATCGGGGTCGATCCAGATCAGACAAGTGGCTGGCGGCGCTAGGGAAGATGCGAGGAAGAGGATCGAGGCAGCGAGAGGGGTTTCAGCGTGCTAGGGTTAAGAGGCGGCTGGGCCAGGGGAAAATGGGCCGACGCGGGTGGGTTAGGCCCAAGAGGCCGGCTGGGCTGCAAGGCTGTGCACTCTCTCTCCCTCATATCTCTCATTTCCCTTTATTTGCCAAAACAACAAATAACAAAGAAGGAAATAAGAGAAAGAAAAAGTTGGAGAAGGACTTTGGGCACGGGGATAATTTCCCCGGACTCACCAAAATGTGCACGGTCTAGAAAAATAGAAAAGGGGCAAGTTTGAAAGAATAACTCAACTTCCTTTGAATTTAATTCAAAAGGTTTGAATTAGGATAGGTTTTTTTCAAAGTGCCCAAAAATGTTGCTAATTTTGGTAGAGCTCCGGAAAAAGGTAAAAGAATTATCGACAAAGTTTGAGAGTCGAAAATCGGAAGAAGGAAAGGTCAAGGATTTAACATGCAAGTGGGTTGCGGATAATTCCAAATTAATGGAATACTTTATAATAGTTCCCTAAATATTGGGAGGGTATGTTTTAAAGAGAAACCACCATGTGAGTTCCCTTGATTTAAATAGATCAACGATCTATGCAATTTATTTAAGTGAGATGCAAAAGATTTATGACATGATGCAATGCACATGATGCAATGCAAAAATAAAAGGGCAGGCACAAATGAAACACACGGCGAAACCCGGAACATAAGGAAGTCTTCTCGAGCATCGGTCTCGGGGCGTTACAACACTCCACCACTACGAGAGGATCTCGTCCTGAGATCTAGAATGGCACCGGAGGGGAAAACGGAAGAGAAAGAGAAGAGGTAAAGCTAAGTTGCTTCTTTGACAAACGAATGAAACCAAAGAACCTTGCGAGGTTAATCCATTCCGAGAAAAGAATACAATGGAGCTGAACAAAGTTGAAAGCACTCTGTTAGGAAAGAGAAACAAGGAAGAACAAATTCGAACAGCACTCTGGTTGGAAAGATATGCAAGGCTTGATAAAATGAAGAACTTGAGCAGCGGGCACACGCTCCGGTTAAATGGATAAGCACGAAAAGAGCACGGTCCTGACAAAACAAGAAGATGGGTTGAAGAGAGCAACATCACAATGCCTCCGGAACGAAAGAATAGAATGGAAATGGAATGAACGGAGGGAAAACAAGATCTTGGGAGAGCATGCTAACAACAATTGCTAGAATTGAGTAGCTGAATTAACAACAACAAAAGAACAAGGTTGTAGTGTGCTTATGGAGAAACATCTCAAAATTTATGTGGTGAAATTCTGCCACTGACGGAAAAACAAAAGATTGGGTTGATAAGAACAAAGAGACGAGAAACTTATTTCACCGGGAGGATAAATGAAGGGCTTGGATCATTTATGCGTACCACAATTAGCGACAATCCTTAGGGAAGGCTTTAGGTGAAATATAACCCAAGATAACTCCAACGAAGAGGTTGATGGATTTAAAATACCCCATTCTTAACAACCTGTGAATCATGAAACATGAGCTCAAATAATCAAGAATGACATAATACCATCTCCAATGATATGGAAGAAAGAATTGCACTCCGGATAGCAAGAATAAGAATGCTTGAGCACCTCTGAAAAGTATCTTGATGAACACTTCGAGAAGGAATTAAATCCTTGATGAAACATCATGTAGAACCTTCATGAAGAACTCCGTTAAACAAAATAATGATCAACCGGAAGGAAAGAGAAGTTGAAAACACAAGGTGAATCCTTGTACCGATTTAGATGGATCTCTGTGGTGAAATAATTGAGAGAACTTGGAACTCCAGGAAAATAAAGATGAATCAAGTGAAAACGAGAATTTGATGAACCTCCGGAATAAGGAATTGAATTTACTCGATGAAACAAGAATAAGAATTATGTTATGCTTATCCTTCACCAATTCAAATTGACGACAAGCAATGGATTTGGCATACTACTTATTCTCGTAGAAAGGATTAAGCGAGATATAGCGCAAACTTGAGAAGGTCTTCAACGAACCACCGGTAGGATTGGAAATAAGGAGTCAATTGATATTATAACGAAGGAACAAGAATCTTAAAAGAGGCACCGGTAGAATTCAAAATGAACGAAGAAAATATAAAGAAACACCGGGAAGAATTTGCAAATGAACGAAGATGCTTGAGAGAATTTAGATACAAGTGAAACGAATAGATCACGAACCGATTAGAGAATATTTGAATGAGGCACCGGTAAGATTTGGAGAGAAATAGTTGAAAGCTGAGAATGAATAAATCTGAGATGATGGCCTTCGGAGAATCAAATTGGAAAGACTCTTGAATTTCTCCGGAAGGGTGAAAATAATATCTCACAATCGAAAATAATTATGAGAGGATGGCATCAAGCTAGAATCATGAATCTTGAGAGAACGGGTAAGATTTGGAGGAAAAACTCTTCTTCGGTCTTCAAATGTTGAGAATGACGACGAGAAACACCACCATGAGTTGTTGAGATACTCCGGAATGAAAATTAGAAAGATTGAAACCAATGATGAAAAGAATTTGAAAGATCTTGAAGAAATACATATGACTGATGACAATTCATTCTTACGTCAAACTTTAGAAGATTTGAGAATAACTCCGGGAGAATAAGAAGAGTCAGGTAAGATCGTGGAAAAAGACCTGTGGGTTAGGGCCCACTCAAAAGAAACACCGTAGAACGATTTAAAAGAGAGAATGCACTGGTAAGATTAAATGACTAGAATGAGATAACAACCTCAAAATAGGTTGAACTGATCTTGAATGACTAGACGAGCCTTTTGAGATATCTTGAGCACTCCGGAACAAATGAATAGCGACAAGTGAATGAATATGAGGAGGACCGGCATGAGGAGACATTTGAAACGAGGAAAAGATAAGATCGACAAAGCTTGACTCAAATCCACCAGAGAAGAAAAAGAAACGAGGAATGTTGAACTAGTAGAACATCTTCATGAGAACCACTGGGTAAGAATATTGATGGAAAAGAATAGAGAGACTTCATATGAACAAAAGGATACTTGATTAAGATATCCGAGTCCTCGAAGAAAAAGGGAGGGAGGGTGGGAAAAACAAAGACACTTGGTTCGGATGAAACAAACACTGTTGAGAAGAAATGATAATTGATCTTGCTGATGTTGAAAAGATCGGATCCACTTGAAGAGTAACATGCCGGTTGAAAAGGATTGACAACACAATCTCGATTATCAAGAAGGATTGGTATTCACATCGGAGTATGAGAACACCATTTAGGAAAGGTATGGAATCAACACTTGACTTCGAAGCAACTCAAATACCACAACAAAACCAAAAACAAAGGATTGGCTTGCAGAATAAGCCGGAACAAACATATGATAGAGATTTCGTCCGAAGTTTTCGTGGTGGGGCCTACATGGGCTCGATCGTACAGCACCATCATGTACAAGGCAGTGCACATGACATACGAAGGGTCCCCGAGTCGGCATAGCCAAGGACTCTTTAATACACAGCGCGACCACTGTAAAACAAACCGTGGATAGGCGGACCACTAGACATCGAACCCCAATTTCATATCATACATCTGTCGGAAAGATATCCTAAGAGCTACTTGAATTCCCACTTATAAACTCCCGAAATTTTCCAGTTATGCAATCAGGTGTTGGGGATACAGGGGAAGCATAATATCTCACCCAAAACTAGCAAATCCTACATCCAATTGTATCCACCCTTCAACACATAACCAAGAAACCTTCGGAAATCGTTTACCTCAACCTTCGAAAAGCATCTGTTATACGAGTTATGGCAATACTCCCGAACTCCCGCCCCAGTACTGGGTGGCGTCGAGGTTATCTCACCAACAACTGCATAGAAGAGATTTTCGATATCGGCGAAACTCAGGTATTCCAGAATTGCAACGATAAAATTGTGACGACAATACCTCGGAGCTCAACTCCCCGGGACACTGCCACAACCCCTAAATGTCAGGAGGCACCAAGAACAATGTTCTCGTCACAAATCGATCGGAACGATTCCAAGATACCCGCGTGATCCTAAAAAAATTTAGTGAAATTTGAGAAGACAAGAGTCAAAACTCTACGTCAGGATGCCTCACCAGAGCGACGAAGGGACCGAGGAGTAAAAAGAATCCTACTCTCCGATATATATAATCCTAAATGACTCAAAACATTTTTTCTAGACTCAACAACGCCAGCGATTCGATCAAGCAGGGGGGGCTCCTAAGTCGGGGAAGGCTCTGATTACCAACTTGTAACGCCCTCGATGCGGCTATATCTCCCACGTGTCGAAGCACGACTTAGAGGCATAACCGCATTGAAAGCAATGTCGCAAGTGAGGTAATCTTCACACAACCCATGTATTACATAAGGGAAAGAGATACATAGTTGGCTTACAATCGCCACTTCACACAATACATGAATAAAGCATTACATGATCCAGATACAATCAAGGTCCGACTACGGAACCAAAATAAAAGAAGACTACCCCAAAAGCTACACAGATCCCCGATCATCCCAACTGGGCTCCACTACTGATCAAATGGAAATGAAACAACAAAACAAACACGAACTTCATCGAGCTCCTCCTTGAGCTTGGTTGTGTCACCTGCATGGTCTCATCGGCACCTGCAAGCTGGTTTTGGAAGTATCTGTGAGTCACGGGACTCAGCAATCTCACACCCTTGCGATCAAGACTATTTAAGCTTAAAGGAAGGGTAAAAGGTAAGAGATGGAGTTGCAGCAAGCGACTAGCATATATGGTGGCTAACATACGCAAATGAGAGCGAGAAGAGAAGGCAAAAGCGCGGTCGAACAACTATGATCAAGAAGTGATCCTAGAACAACCTACGTCAAGCATGACTCCAACACCGTGTTCACTTCTCGGACCCCGCCGAGAAGAGACCATCACGGTTACACACACGGTTGATGCATTTTAGTTAAGTTAGGGTTTAGGTTTTCTACAACCAGACATTAACAAATTCCCATCTGCCCATAACCGCGGGCACGGCTTTCGAAAGTTCAAATCCCTGCAGGGGTGTCCCAACTTAGCCCATCACAAGCTCTCACGGTCAACGAAGGATATTCCTGCTCCCAAGACAATCCGATCAGACTCGGCATCCCGGTTACAAGACATCCTCGGCAATGGTAAAACAAGTCCAGCAAGACCACCCGATGCGCCGACATCCCGATAGGAGCTGCACATATCTCGTTCTCAGGGCACACCGGATAAGCAACCCGTACAACTAAAACCAGCCCTCGAGTTTCCCCGAGGTGGCGCTGCAAGGGGCTCTAGTTTGGACCAACACTTAGACAAGCACTGGCCCGGGGGGTTAAAATAAAGATGACCCTTGGGCTGGCCTAACCCAAGGGAAAAGAGGCTAGGTGGCGACTGGTAAAACCAAGGTTGGGCCTTGCTGGAGGAGTTTTATTCAAGGCGAACTGTCAAGGGGTTCCCATTATAACCCAACCGTGTAAGGAATGCAAAATCTGGGAACATAACACCGATGTGATGGAAACTAGGGCGGCAACAGTGGAACAAAACACCAGGCATAAGGCCGAGCCTTCCACCCTTTACCAAGTATATAGATGCATTAATTAAATAAGAGATATTGTGATATCCCAACAAAATATCCATGTTCCAAACATGGAACAAGCTCCAATCTTCACCTGCAACTAACAACGCTATAAAAGGGGCTGAGCAAAGCGGTAACATAGCCAAACAACGGTTTGCTAGGACAAGGTGGGTTAGAGGCTTGACATGGCAATATGGGAGGCATGATAAGCAAGTGGTAGGTATCACAGCATAGGCATAGCAAAAGAGCGAGCATCTAGCAAGCAAAGACAGAAGTGATTTCGAGGGTATGGTCATCTTGCCTGAGATCCCGCAACGAAGAAGAACGAGTCCATGAAGAAGATAAACAGACGTAGTCGAACAAATCCTCACAACATGGCGTTATCGGAACCAACCCGAAGAAGCAACACCAGAGAGAAGCAAACAATCATGGTAAACAACCATCACATAATCATGTCATGATGCACAATCAAGCATGATGCATGTCCGGTTTAAATATGCATGGCATGGCAAAGTGCACAAACAAAACTACAAGTTAAGTGGAGCCCTGTCGGATTTCGGGTTCCAGCAGACCCTTGAGGTTCGAACACTGGGGTGCGCGCGGAGATTTCGCCTTCTACCTACCTGCACCCCTCCGCCTCGCTAAGATCTAAGCTATGGAAAGAACAACACGAGAGACACGGGGTTTATACTAGTTTGGGCCACCGTTGTGGTGTAATACCCTACTCCAGTGTGTGGTGTGGTGGATTGCCTCTTGGGCTGATGTTGATGAGAAATACAAGGAAGAACAGCCTCGCGAGGGTCTATTCTTGGCTGTGGGGATGAACTGCTAGGAGGAGTTCAGTCACCCTTCTCTCTCTGTGTGTGTGTGTGTGATGCTACTCGATCCGATCCCAGCTAGTTTCTGGGTTGGCCGATTCTAGATCTCCTCTACCCTGGATGTGGCTAGTCCTATTTATAGGCAAAGGCCCTGGGCCTCTTCCCAAATATTGAGCGGGAAGGGCGCCAACAATTGGCCATTTTGGAGGGGAACATCTGGTACACTTATCCTGACTAAAGTTGGTCCTCGCCTGCCAAAGGCTCTAGCGGTGATGCTGGCTTGGGCTCCACAATGACTTCCTCCCTGTCGTTGGACTCGTCTTGGTCTCGTTGCACCGAAACGGGTGCCTTTGCTTGATGATCTCGCCTGCGCTTGCTCCCTTTGCACCAAAGAGGAAAGGGGGACACTGCGCGGGTTGGCGCCCGCCTGGCACCCTTGGTCGTCATGGCTTGCGTCACGAGCACCGCGTGAGGTACCCCGCCTTGATCTCTCAGCCTCCTCGCGAGACAGCCTAATGAGGCCGTGCCTGAGGAAGCTCCGTGTCGTCCGTCCCGCGAGGCTTGACCCCTCGCGAGGGTCTTGGTTCTGTGTTGATGAAGATGGGCCATTCTGGGCCCCTCCTCGAGCAACGCCGCAGGCCACAGGCAGGCAAGTCTGAGGACCCCCGTTCCCAGAACGCCGACAGTAGCCCCTGGGCCCAAGGCGCGTCCGGACTTGGCCGTGCAGGGAAGCGAAAGGGAAAGAGCGAAGCGTCACGGGCCCTAACAGCCTGCGGCCTTGGGTGCCGCGTGGCGGTTGATTGGACGTGGGCGTCTCCGCTTCCCCACGGTGCCTCGGCAACTGCACGGATTGGACAAGTCCCTGCATGCAAAGCAGGTCATGATTACCTGCGATCGTGGGGGGCGACGGTTGGCCCTCGCCGGCTATAAGTACGGATCGGCGCGCGCCCTTCCAGTTCATCCCCCCTTGCTTCTCCTTCTTCTTCATGGCCCCGTCGAGGAGGTTCTCGGCCGCAGAGAAGGTGAAGGCTCGCCAGGTTGAGCCTGCCTCTCCCCCACCCAAGCGCGGCCGAGGGCGCCATCGCAAACATCCTGTGGCCACCACGGTAGCTCCCCGCGGCCGTGGAGACGATTTCCAGCACGGTGTCGGGCGGACTGCCGCGGCCGGGGAGCGCGCTTTGGTCGCGCGTTCCCCTAGGCTGCGCTTTCGCACTGTAGAGGTGCTGCCGGAGTTTGTTGTGTGGTCGGCGGAGCCGACTAGCACCCGGCATCAACTTCCTCACTTCCTCCTCGGCGAGCTCCCGGCCGGCGCCCCGGGCGGCCTCTGGCTTCAGGCACACGGATGCTGCAGCCGGGCCTCATGGGCTTCACTGGAGGTCTTCGCAGCCGGGAGCCTGGCCTTGACCCGCGGTTGGCAGACGTTTGCCCGCGCGCGTGGCCTGAGCCGTCGGTGCACCCTGCACTTCAAGTTTGATGGCGATGCCACCCTCTACATGAGGGTGTTTGGGGAAGATGGTCGCCGCGCAGGGTGCTGCCCTGAGGACGACGACCGCGGCCGGGAACCCAGCCCCGACGATGATGGAGAGGACAGCGCTCGCGTGATTGGCGGCGCTCAGGGTTCCCCAAGCTTCACCGGTTCTTCTTCAGGCGGCGACTCTTCCAGCAGTGGCCGCGGTCAGCCTCCACGCCGCCGTACCTGCTTGGGAGGTGGTAGCGTGTCTGCCCGCCATCGCGCCTCGGTGAAGCGCGAGAGGGAGTCTGCCTGAGCCCCGGAGGCAGCTCAAGTCTTCCCTGCAAGCCGGTGTGAGGCGAGCTGCGCCTGATTTGTTCTTTCTTTTCCTTTTTCCTGCGTAAAAAGACAGTAGCGTGGAGCCCCGCGGGGGCGTGTTTGGGTTATTGCTGTTAATCATCGCTTTGCTTCCGTTATCGTGCCTTCCGGCTACGTGCCCGCGCATGGATAGTTCCCGGCCCCAGCCGTGGGGGGCGACCGACCCAGGCCCTGTGTTCGTGTCGCGGTGCCCGTGGGGCACGGACTGGAGGGGTGCTCCTGTAATGGACCCAGGTCACGAAACCTTTGAACGACTAGGACAGGAACACTCGCGAGGGCGCTCGGCTGCCCCCTTCGCGAGGCCTTGCATAAGAGAAATCGAGGCAGGAGAGTGAAAAGTTGAAGAACCACAAACCAAGGACGGCAACAGCTTCAATAAAACTTCGAATGAGAATGAACAAGCCAACTGCGGAAAGCAAATGAAAAAGCCGCGTCCAGCACCTAATCTAGTCTTCGACGTCTTCTCACCAGCGCGGAGCTAAGTGCTGCCACTGGGCGTGGGAGGGAGCCCCAGGGCCTGAGGCCGGCGCTCCTGAGACTCCGGGGCGTGTACAGACCCAACTCATTATTACGTGAGAGTGTCACGGGCGACGAGCTTCACAGGCGTTGGCCTTCTTCACAGGCTCTGGGCCTTTTTCAAAATGCGACAGCTTCACAGGCATTCGCCTTCTTCACAGGCTCCAGGCCTTTTCCAAAACGCGACAGCTTCACAGGCATTCGCCTTCTTCACAGGCTCTGGGCCTTTTCCAAAACGCGACAGCTTCACAGGCATTTGCCTTCTTCACAGGCTCTGGGCCTTTTTAGGGGTAGAACCTCCGAAGGTGCTGGATGTTCCATGCGTTCTGGACCGGCACCCCCTCCTGAGTCTCCAAGCGCGCGGAGCCGGGCCTGGAAACATGAACAACCTTGAACGGGCCCTCCCACATGGGAGAGAGCTTGTGCAGTCCCTCCCTGGAGAGAACCCGCCTGAGCACGAGGTCTCCTACCTCGAGAGTTCTGGGGTGGATGTTGCGGCAGTGATATCGTCGCAGTGCTTGTTGGTACCTCGCCGCTCACAGCGCGGCTTCTCGGCGACGTTCCTCCACCAGCACGAGGTCCATCCCCGCATGGCGTCCTATTGCCCCTCGTCGAACGCCAGGACCCGCGCGGAGCGACGTCTGACCTTGTGAGGGAGGACCGCTTCGGCTCCGTAGACCAGGAAGAACGGGGTCTCTCCAGTCGGCTTGGTCGCGGTTGTGCGGATGGACCACAACACGGACTGAAGCTCGTCGTACCAACCTCTGCCGCAGGCCTCCAGCTTCTTCTTGAACGTCCTGGTCTTGAGACCCCTCGGGACCTATGCGTTGGCTCGCTCGGCCTGGCCGTTGCTTCGGGGGTGCGCCACCGAAGTGTAGCATATCTGCGTTCCAAGGTTAGAACAGTATGTTTTGAAGAGGTTACTGGTGAACTGCGAACCGTTGTCTGTGATGATGCGGTTAGGCACCCCAAACCGGCTCACGATGCCCCTGATGAACTTGACCATAGAACCCGCGGGGATGGTGCGGACGGCCTCTACTTCAGCCCACTTGGTGAACTTGTCCACGGCGACGTAGAGGTAGCGGTAGCCCCCTGGCGCCCGAGGAAACGGGCCCAAGATATCCAGCCCCAGACTGCGAATGGCCACGAAAGGGGTATAGTCTGCAGGCCTCCTGCCGGCTAATGGATCTGCTTGGCGTGGAACTGGCAGGCCTCACAAGCTTTCACCAGTTTGACGACATCATTGAGTGCGGTGGGCCAATAAAACCCACTACGGAACGCCTTGCCGACGAGGGTCCGTGATGATGAATGATGTCCACAGTCTCCACCGTGTATATCTTCCAGCAGTTCCTTTCCTTGCTCCCTGGAGATGCAGCGCAGGGATACATCGTTTGGTCGCTTCCGGTAGAGCTCTCCATCCTTGATGCAGTATGCCGTGGCCTGCCGTGCCACACGCTCCGCTTCCTCCTCCTTCTCCGGCAGGGTCCCTTGTGTTAAGTAACTCCGGAGCTCCGTGATCCAGCACCCCTCCTGAGGTTCCATCGTCAGGAGCAGGCGTGCTCCTGAGGCCGGGCCACAGACCGGGGCTCCCGAGGCAGGTGGCTGGGGGAGCTCCTCCCGAGGCTGAGCCGTGTTTGACAATGACGGCAGGGCTGAGGGCTTGAAGAGCCGCTCCTCGAAGACGCCAGGCTCCTGAGGTGACCGCCTGGACGCCCGTTTGGCAATGTCGTCGGCCTCCTGATTGGTGCCACGGGGCACATGCTGCAACTCCAATCCCTAGAACTGCTTCTCCATCCTACGGACCTCCGCAAGATAGGCTTCCATGTGCTCATCTTTCGGCTCATACACCTTGTTGGAGAAATTGACAAGGAGCTGCGAATCGCCCTTGATGGTGAGGCGTTTCACCCCCAGGGCAGCTGCGGCCTTCAAGCCCGCTATTAAACCTTCATACTCCGCTATGTTGTTGGAGACCTTTTCACCTTGCTGGAAACAGAGCTGTACAGCGTAATAGATCTTGTCTTGAGTGGGCGATATAAGCATCGCCCCAGCCCCAGCGCCATGCCTGGAGAACGCCCCATCGAAGTACATGACCCAGCCTTCTGGCACCTCGCTTCCCGGGGAGAGGGACCGATCCTCGTCGGCCTTGAGGCCTGGTGCCTCCGTCCATTCTGCCACAAAATCCGCTAATGTTGCTCCCTTGATCTCTCCGCCTCCTCGCAAGCCAGCCTGATGAGGCCGTGCCTGAGGAAGCTCTGTGTCGTCCGCCCCACGAGGCTTGACCCCTCGCGAGGGTCTTGGGTCTGTGTTGATGAAGATGGGCCGTGCTGGGCCCCTCCTCGAGCCACGCCGCAGGCAGGCAAGTCTGGGGACCCCCGTTCCCAGAATGCCGACAAGCCCAATATGCAACGAGTTGCATATTGACGAAACACCACGTGACTTATTTAGTTCGATCTCGTTTAGGTACCCAACAATACTAAATGTTGATAAGCATGGCAAGAGGTGGAGCATAAGTAAACAAAACATTTAGGCAAGTTTAAATGAGGCCGGAACAACAAGCAACAATTCCGGTAAAACCTCATATGCATTTATCAATTTGGTGCAACAACAATTTTAAACATTTAAATGTTATTATCATGATGCAAATGACATGTGCAAGTTTTATGAAAATATTGATAAGAGCATTATGAAGCATTTGTCACCGTGGTGGAAAGGAAAGGGGTGCCACAGCAACAATAACGAAAACGGTGCCACGGCAATGTTCCGGTTCCGGTAACTCGATTGAGATACCGATGCAAAGGAGAAGTGTGTGGTTGCGTGCAAAAGATGGTGGGGCGCTCCCGGATACCGGGTGTCCCATGAGTCGATGGCATGGAAGCGAGAGACACTACAGACACGGAGCAACACACGGGCATCTCATACATCACACAAACATTCGTCCACGGGCAGTCGTCTCGAGGTTATACCTTCGAAGTGTGCGTTATCGGAACGGTTCGGGTCAAGCGGTGTAGTCATTCACGGTCGTCGTGGGAAGTAGAGGTACTCGGCGATGGTAGTCGCCCACATTCTTAGTCTCACAAGTTTCCGTAGATTTTCAGGGGCACGGCGAGAACTTGACGTCCACGGAGTCTTCGAGGGTCGACGGTAGTGGTACTTGGCAAAATGCACGTCGACGGTAGTTGTTCTCGTATCGTCGTGGTACTTAGCGATTTCGGAGACGGCGGAAGACGAACTTGGCGGTCCTCATTGACCTAGTACTTGGCGTTATTTCCGGTTCGGTGATCGTTTTAGGCGTCGGGCGTCGAGGTCCCCGGCCGTAGTGGTACTTGCTGCGTTCCGGAATCGAAGTGGTACTTGGCAATATTCAGGACGGTCTTGGTGATTCCGGACACACGGTTTAGGTACTTGATGCAACACCGCGTAGTTGTCCTTGGGGCATCGGAACTAGTTGGACTTGCCGGTCTTTATGATCTGAAGAGCATTTGGGTCTTCGGTCACCGGTGCTTGGCAGGTCGTCGAGGTGGAGCGGGGGGGTCAAGGCCATGGTGCGCAGAGGAGAAGCAGGGTCGTGGCGCGTCGAAAGGGTGCAGCAGCAGCTGCTGCTGCTGGCGGCGAGGGGGAAGTAGGGGTGCCGAGGCGCTGAGCTGCAGCTGTTCACTGCAGAGAGAGACAGCCAGGGGATGCGAGGAGGCCAGGAAGACAGGGAGGTCGAGGACGGTGGCGCTGCAGCAGGGCGCGGCGGCTGGGTTCTTGCCGGAGGAGGACCGAGAAACAAGCGAGCAGAGGAGGCGGGGTCGGTGCCTGAGTTGTCCTCCTCTCCATGGCTCTGGACGACGACGAAGATGAGAGACAGGGCACCACGAGCGGCTGCACTGGCATCAGAACTTGGCGCGGAAGCCACCGCCATCTCCAGGAAGGAGATGGCGGCGGGCAGAAGCACGGGTCCGTGAGGGACCTCCTGTCTAAGGCGAGCGGTGGGGACTCCGGCCTGGGTAGTCGGGGACGAGGCCGGGGCCGGGAAGGAGCGGCCGGCGGAGGCCGGAGCCAGAAGTCGCGGCGGCGGAGCTCCTGCATGCGACATGCGAGGCAGCAAGGAGGAGGCGTTCGGGGTCGGGCATGTGTGCGGAGGCGGCGACCTGGAGAGATCAAGAGGAGAGAGCGAGAAGAAGACGTGGGAGAGAGGAGACATCGATCAGGGTCGATCCAGACAGACAAGTGGCTGGCGGCGCTAGGGAAGATGCGAGGAAGAGGATCGAGGCAGCGAGAGGGGTTTCGGCGTGCTAGGGTTAAGAGGCGGCTGGGCCAGGGGAAAATGGGCCGACGCGGGTGGGTTAGGCCCAAGAGGCCGGCTGGGCTGCAAGGCTGTGCACTCTCTCTCCCTCATATCTCTCATTTCCCTTTATTTGCCAAAACAACAAATAACAAAGAAGGAAATAAGAGAAAGAAAAAGTTGGAGAAGGACTTTGGGCACGGGGATAATTTCCCCGGACTCACCAAAATGTGCACAGTCTAGAAAAATAGAAAAGGGGCAAGTTTGAAAGAATAATTCAACTTCCTTTGAATTTAATTCAAAAGGTTTGAATTAGGATAGGTTTTTTTCAAAGTGCCCAAAAATGTTGCTAATTTTGGTAGAGCTCCGGAAAAAGGTAAAAGAATTATCGACAAAGTCTGAGAGTCGAAAATCGGAAGAAGGAAAGGTCAAGGATTTAACATGCAAGTGGGTTGCGGATAATTCCAAATTAATGGAATACTTTATAATAGTTCCCTAAATATTGGGAGGGTATGTTTTAAAGAGAAACCACCATGTGAGTTCCCTTGATTTAAATAGATCAACGATCTATGCAATTTATTTAAGTGAGATGCAAAAGATTTATGACATGATGCAATGCACATGATGCAATGCAAAAATAAAAGGGCAGGCACAAATGAAACACACGGCGAAACCCAGAACATAAGGAAGCCTTCTCGAGCATCAGTCTCGGGGCGTTACAAAGAACACATATAGAGATGTAGCTCAAAGTTCACCTCCCCATTCGTCTCTGGAACTCAAGTGCTAGAAAAAGGCACACAAAATTGTAAGCATACATAGATTTTCCAGTTCTATCCAATGTGAATAAAATGTTTCAGGAAGTTTGCATGAACCACATGCAACTAGACAACACAAAATAGGGCATCTTCATCCAATGGAGCGAACCAAATCAATTACCTCCAGATAATTTGTCAAGGCAGATGTCATGGACATGAAGAAGTGGACTCCCAGGGTGAGGTCATTGGCCTGATGCCATTCAGTCCTCATATGCCATAAAAACAAATATTTCGCAACAATAGTAAGGAAAGGGAAGCACTGTTCTGCTAGTGCACTGCTTACAAGCATCTGAACAAATATCAATATTGGAAAATTGATACAAACATACAACATGCATGTCTGTACACATACAAACTATCTGCAAGCAATTTTTTGCATCATCTTGTAGATTTACCCATATAGTCAGTTAGAAAATAAAGTAATTGGGTAGGCAACACAAAGTAATGTAGATGTACTTTGAATCTTCATTGAAGCACTGCTTAGAAGCATCTAAACAAATATCAATATTGCAAAATTGATATAAACATACAACATGCATATTTGTACACATACACACAGACTATCTGCAAGCAATTTTTTGCATCATCTTGCAGATTTACCCATACGCACAGTTAGCAAAAAAATTAAGTAATAGGATTGTAGGCAACATAAAGTAATTTAGATGTCCTTTCACTCTTCACTAATTTTTAGGTTTGACCAGCTCAAGCCATAGAATTGAAACAACACAGATGACTTTGCTCACTGTTAGGCTTCTCAGATTCAATCTGAATAGAGGAGAAGATTTACTAATGAATCATAACACTAACATTACTTTTAGAGGTATGTCATAGCACGAGTTTTGTGGACCTAGAGTCGAGGATATGCAGAGTTCGCGGCAAGGTCAATGGTGTAATGGTCTTAATATATAACCAGGGTAGTTTGAATCCACATTACTTTGTACTTGCCTCTATACATTTTCTTTTTAGATTATAACATAGTTATTCTTGACAATTTAGAAACAAATAAGCTAACTAAAATTTTCACATATAATGTAGGGCAATGACACAATGCGACCTTTTTGCGGCAAGAGCAAATACTTCTACATTGATTAGAGGGAAAATGCCCCAGTGTCTATGAAAGGCCTAAAGTCTATTAGAAATCAAGTCTGGCTCTGCAACTAATCTCGGTTCACAAATTAGTTCTTACAAACTGACTTGGTATGTTCTGATATGCCTAGAGACTGTTCCAAAATAATAAATAAATAAACTGGAAATGGCATGTGTAAAGAATATAGTGAACCCTCTACTAAAATAGTTGTAAAACACACATTACATGCCTGCATAGCCAACATAATTGAAAGTAGCACTCTGGGCCTGGATGCCAACGATGGACACACATTGAAGTTTTCACCTATGCTTCTTGATGTCCAGAACTGGATGTTTCTTCTTCTGATCTCAATTAGCCCGTGAAAAGGATCATATTCGAATGGCTTCTTCTTGTTCTTCTTGTGCCCTTGAGAGTTAGGTTACCTTCGCCTTTGACGTCTGACACGCTTGTCTGTTTTGACAGCCGGCTGTAGCGTGGATGGTGCTGCAATGCTTAGTAAGTACTGTGTGTTGTGTGATTATCACTTTGATGGTAAGGGCTTGTATTTTCCACAATGAATTTATTTCCATTGGGAATAGAGAGAAAGTGTAGATTAATGACTTCTTGAGAGGAAGAAACAATGGTAGATTTGGTTTCCATGGGGTAAAGAAATCCATGGACTTCTTGAGAGAAAGAGACCAAATCCAGGCATGTACGTAAACTTCTTTCTACAACAGGGTCAGACTATATTAAAATCATCAAGAACATTGTACCAAGTAAAGAGTATTGCCGAGAATCACCCCTTGCTTTTCTACCCAACTTGCATCCTTTATCTCCCTTGCTTGGGTATCTAGGCAGACCCAAAATAGTGAAGATTGGAATTCAACGAGATGCATTGCATCCGGCAACCAAGGAACAGTCGTTACCATCCCATCTACATACTAGAAACGGCCACCAATCCACCTTCTTCCTAAAAATCAGAAAATAGAGGAACATAGTGGAGATATATATCAGAACAAAGAGGTACAGAGTGGAGATATAAAGGGAGATACACATGAAGGCTGGCTTATCTTCTTGGAGGTTCACAACGATTCCCGGAGGAACTCGTTGTGGTTAAGATTTGGCGACAGAGGATGCTAGCTGCTAAGAGCTGAAGTCGAGGTGCTGGCTGCAGGAGTCAAAGTTGAGGCGCTGGCTAATGGGAGAGGAGAACCCCCTCTACATTTTAGAGGAGCCATGCCGCTATGGTTGGATCGTGGAGGTGGGGCGGCATAACTCGCATCCGCACACCGGTGTCAGCCGGTTCCCTACGCGAGGAACTCCGGGTTGGAGAGGATCTCTGCGAAAGCTGAGACCTCCGGGGTGGGAAGAGCCGGCGCGTACGTGACGGTGGCGAGACCGAGCCTTCCAAGGAGGCGGAGAGCACCGGCGAGCCGGCGGCCGGGACTCCATTATGGGCTGGCGGCGGAGGCCTACGATGGCTGATGCTAGGGAATTTTTTTACCGTCGCTGCAAGTAGATGGGATATAGAAAAAATAGGCCTAAGAGAAGAGGGATGTAGGACGAATGGAAACTAAAACAAATCATTTTTTCACCTACCCGTGGCATAGTGGGCAATTTGTGCCAATCTTTGAGGGTAAATTTTTCACGTCTGTATTTTCTTTGCTTTGTAACTTACGCGGATTAATCTATAACCATAATGACTCGGTCCCACCAGATGTACGGTTCTTAATTACTGATTAACGTGGTAATTTCTTGGGAGTCTGTAATTAGTATAGGTATAGATAGATAGATAGATAGATAGATAGATAGATAGATTCCTTTTTCCACCATACTTTCACTTTCCATGGCTAACTGTATCCACGGGTGCCTTCCATACCAACACTTTCCAAGGAATTTATTATTTGGCAACATAAAGTAAATTCATTTTTTTCATTTCGGGACTGGGCATCCCTAATACCTTTGCCTTACTCTCGTGCAATGACAAGTAAATAAACACTCATCGTGAGAATAACACATCTAGCATGGAAAATATTAGCCACCCCTCACCGCCTCGCGAGTGGTACGAGCACACAAAAGAGAAATTTATTTTAAATATTAGAGTTGGCACATTCAAATTTGCTTAGAACGGCGAAATAATACCACATATAGGTAGATATAGTAGACTCATGTGGCAAAACTGGTTTAAAGGATTTTGGATGCACAAGTACTAGTCATATTTAGTGCAAAATGAAGGCTAGCAAAAGATTGAGAAGCGACCAACCAAGAAACGAATAATCTCATAAGGAGCATTAAGCATAATTAACACCGAATAATGCACCACAAGTAGGATATAATTTCATTGCGTAACTATGGACTTTCGTGCTTGCAAACGAAATCACACACCAATATGCTTACTAAAGCATAATTACTCATCAAGATGACTCACATATCACATCATCATATCTCAAAACAAATACTAAGAATCATGTTTATTTTGTCAAATGATCTTCATGAAATTTTTTATTATATCCTTCTTGGATATCTATCACCTTGGGACTAATTTTCATGTGTTGATTTTGATAAGCTCAAACAAATATAAGTGAAGATCATGAGCATAAAATTTCTTTCTCTCAGATTAATTTAAGTGAAGCAAGAGAGAATTTCTTGAAAATTTTACTCGCTCTCAAATAAATCTAAGTGAAGCAAGAGAGCATTTCTTCAAACATACTAAAGCACACCGTGGTCAAAAAGATATAAGTGAAGCACTAGAGCAAATCCATAGCTCATAAAAATTTAAGTGAAGCATGGAGAGCAATTTTAACAAGTCATGGCATAATTTTGGCTCTCTCAAATAGGTGTGTCCAGCAAGGGATCAAGACTAAAAACACAAAATAAAATAAGCAAAGACTCATATCATACAAGATGCTCCAAGCAAAACACATAGTATGTGACGAATAAAAATATAGCTTCGAGTGAAATACAAATGGTCGTTAGAAAAAAGAGGGGATGCCACTCGGGGCATCCCCAAGCTTAGTTGCTTGCTCTCTTTGGATAATAGCTCGGGATGCTAGGGCATTCCCAAGCTTAGGCTCTTCTTACTCCTTATTCCTTCATCCATCGTAAGATAACCCAAAACATGAAAACTTTAATTACACAAAACTCAACAAAACCTTCGTGAGATCTGTTAGTATAAGAAGACAAATCACTACTATACATGTTGTAGAAAACCAATTTATATTTTGTTTTTGCATTATATCTACTGTATTCCAACTTTTCTATGGCAAAAATATATCAAAGAAAACCATAGAATCATCAAAACAAGCACACAACGCAAAGAAAACGGAATCTGTCAAAAACAGAATAGTCTGTAGAAATCTGGATATTTTGAATACTTCTATAATTCCAAAAACTCTGACAAATTAGGACGACCTGGGCAATTTGTATATTAATCTTCTTCAAAAAGAATTGATATTTTATCGCTCTCTGGTTAGAAACGAGAATTGTTTTCGTGAGCGCAAATGTTTCTGTTTTCAACAAGATCAAACAATTATCACCCAAGAAGATCCTGAAGGCTTTACTTGGCACAAACACTAATTAAAACACAAAAAACACAAGCATAACAGTAGCATAATTGTTCTAACACTCAAGGACAGAAAGCAAAAGGCAAAAATAAATTTTATTCATTGGGTTGCCTCCCAACAAGCGCTATAGTTTTACGCCCTTAGCTAGGCATAAAGCAAAGGATCTAAGTTTTGTCATCCTTCTTCTTAATTCCCTTAGAGGTGTTTTCATCATGGGGTTTTGTAAGAACAACATAAAACATATTATCCATAGAAACCTTAGCATTATTAAGTTGGCCATTATCATAACCACGTTGATTTCCGAGAACAATCCAAGAGTAATGTTGATTAACATTATTGAAAACTTGTTGGATTATATCTAGAATGGCGACTTCCTTTTTAAGATTCTCATCAAATATTTAATTATCCCCAAGCAAATGTCTTAAAGCATAACCGCTATTGTCAAGAATTTCATCTATCATGGGTTTTTCACGATTCATACCATAAAAATCAAAGATTTCCCTAGCTTCCCGTATGATATAGTCAAACTCATTCATAAGAATGAGAGTGCCCAACTTTTTAGCCTTAGGATTCTTTACAACGGGGTGCTCAAAAAACAATCTTTGCAAAGTAGGATGGGTACGGATAGATTTACTTTCAACTTTTAGAACTAGTGCTGAAATAGCATTCGCATAAGATCTAGTAATTCTAAGTATAGGAGCATCATCAAGACTTAGATTTCCCACACAATTGAAAAATTCTTGGATACTGTCGTGGAATTGTCACGGCAGATGTCCTAGTGTGAGGACTTGGTCCTAAGGCCAACACATCTATGTGGTAGCTTGAGAGGGGTTGAGTGGAATCGAGAGACGCAACGCAAGACAAGGGTTTAGACAGCTTCGAGCCCCGGGAAACATCATCGGGTAACAACCCTACGTGCTGTTTGAGGCTATCTCTCATCATGATCATGATGAAGTCGCCGTAAACCGGCTCTCCCAGTTAACCCTAACCCTTTAAGATTGTTTCTTCTTACTTGTCCCCCTTTTTGGGAGCCATGCCCCTCCTTATATAAGTTGAAGGGGCGGGTTACATGTAGAGTCCAACTCGGACTTAAGACTTTAACTATTATGACTTTTCTTCATGGGCTTCTTAACATCTTGGGCTTCATAACATCTCGGGCTTCATAACTCCTAGCAACCCAGTTACCACTGCCTGCCGGGAGTTAATTGGTGCCGGTTTAAGATGGTCTACCGGTTTATGATTGTCTGCTGAGTTATCATCTGACTTAACTCCTGTCTTAACTGTCAGCCGGTTTAACAACCTAACGGTTTACCATCTAGGTTAAATGCCTATTTTACCTGTCTGTCTTAACTGTTAGCCAGTTTAATCAACCTGCCGGTTTACCGTCTGACTTAACACCAATCGGTTTACCACCTGCCTTAACACCAATCGGTTTACCACCTGCCTTAACACCTACCGGATCATACCGCGGGGTATATCCCCGACATTAGCCCCCAGTTTAATTTGGATTTATCCATGTTAAACTGATCCTGATCATCCTTAAGTCCTTGTTACTTCCTTCTTCTATAAAACCCGGGTCAATAGGCCAGATTCATAATCAATTTGCTGACATTGGTTTGTCGCAGAGAAATATTGTGAAGAATAACTCCTTTGACTCAGCTCCCAATGCTTAACAAAATATTGGTCCTTGAAATACTCATCTGATCTTCAGCCGGTTTAAGAATGTAGAACTTTGCCGGTTTAAGAATGTCCTTGCCGGTTTAAGAATGTAGAACCTTGCCGGTTTACAAATATTGATGGCACTGGGTCATAATTGTAGTTAACATCAAGCTTGAAAATATACCTCTTATATGCCTATCACTTGTAGCCCCAAGTCTTAAGAAGGTAGCATAGCAACAGCTTAAGACTTGCTTCAATGTGAATGTCACAAGCTTGAAGAAATCCAAGTTGTTCATCTTAATTACCAGTCAGAACTGAGTATTCCATATATGTAGCCCCCAAGTGCCGGGTTGTCATGCTTGCAGCAACCTGGGTCTTGTAATTGCCTGATGCTCATAAAAACTTCAACTAGTGTAGCCCCCAAGGGCCGGGTCATTATGCAATAAGGATCAGGGACTTTATAGATATGATCATGTAAACTTGAACAACAACGTGTAGCCCCCAAGGGCCGACTCAATAAGATAATATTGAGCTGGGACTTTATATATACTTCATTGAGAATAACATTATATGATGTAACCCCCATCATGGGGCTTGAACCCACATCCACAAGGTTGAGAGCTTTGTGCTTTACCAACTGAGCAGTGGATCCTTTAATAATAGATGAAAATTTGTGTACCTTGATTTGTTGACAGGAGAAATTGGTAGCCCCCAAGGGCCAGCTCATTACGATGTGATGAGTCAGGTCTTCAATAAGTGAGCAAACAATGACTTTGCATTAGCCCCCAAGTGTCATGGTGCATGCTTGCAGCGACATGAGACTTGTGTATTTGATGTAATCCCAACTTGAATAATGTAGCCCCCAAGTGTCGGGTCGTAAGCCTGCAACTACTCGGGACTATTCCTTCAATTGTAGAATAAATCATATCCATTGATAAAATAATAGTCATTGCGCTAAAGCGACTTTGAAAACCTCAGTCGTAATATTGGTTATTGATAACCATAAAAAATCCAGCCGTGTTGGCTATTAAAGATTTGAATAAGTATAACCTGGTTTGAAAACTGATTCCTGCCATATAAGCCGGTATATCCATGCACATATGATATATGCTATGATGATGTATGATGTAATATATGATGATGTATATGTATGATCAAGAGGATTTAAGCTATGGTTCGGATACGACCAGAGCCCCCATGTAGTCATAATTATGGCATTGCGCCGATCAAGAGGTGTAGCTATGGTTCGAATACGGCCAAGCCCCCAAGTGATTTTCCTAGTGCCCTTATGCCTATCAAGAGGTGTAACTATGGTTCGAACCCATAGCCCCCAAGTGATTTCCCTGGTGGCCTTATGCCTATCAAGAGGTGTAGCTATGGTTCGGATACGACCAAGCCCCCAAGTGATTTCCCTGATGCCCTTATGCCGATCAAGAGGGTATAAGCTGTGGTTCGGATACAACCAGAGCCCTCAAGTGATTTCCTTGGTGGCCTTAAGCCTATCAAGAGGTATGACTATGGTTCAAACATAGCCCCCAAGTGATATTGTGAGTTGTCCTCAAGGGATATCCATGTTTGAGTTGTGCTGTGCAGCAGACTCTCTTTGGCCCTTGATGATAATATTGACTTGATAGCCGGATTACCGAAATAACCAGAGCTGTGCTCTTATAATAATATTGGCTTGATAGGCGGATCAAGAGGGTACCGATAGCTATGTTCTCTTTGGTTCGAATACGACCTATGTTTGAACAGGAAGCCCCTAAATGATATTGCGAGTTGTGCTCAAGGGATACCCATGTTTGAGGTGTGCTGTGCAATAGACTCTTTTTGGTCCCTTTAATTTTTCCTGAGAACTCGAATTTGCGAGATATTATTCTTTTGAACCGGAAATTCTTAAACCGAATATTTAGAGCTTCAAATCTTTGTGGGAGGCAGCTTTCTCTTGAGCCGGATTTTTAAACCGGAATCTTTCTTTTTAAGCCGGAAATTGTCTGACGGCCTTTAAATTCGCACCAATATGGCGGTTTTAGGGTTCGGCGCAGTAAGCCATGCGAACGGCGAGTCAATCGCGGGTGCGGTCCCACCGAGTTGATGTAGATTGAGCTGCACAGGTGGCGGCTTGCGCACGCCCGTTCAATAACAAGTGGGCACGGACACTGGTGCATGATGATGCCAACGCACACTTCCTAGATATAGCATGGCACCACTTTTATAATAAATCATTGCCCTGCACATAAAAATATACAAACCAACATAATTATTCTTTGATAAAAAAATATGTACTAAAAGTAGATAGAAATAATAGCACCTGATATATTTTATGAGATGAACCGGACATTTGGATAAATATGTCTCCTCCGATGTGATGCAGCACATCACCCACGTGACCTTCCTTTGTCTTTCTCTCTTTTTTAAGAGGCGTGAGGCCTATCTTTTTTTTCCACCGGGTCATGCTCCTCCTCATTTTCTTTATTCCAGCCGACCCGCTCCATCATTTGTTTCTTTTGTCCTGTTGTTGTCCTTGCCTTCACACGCATGTGTAGCAGATTGGAAAAAACAGCAAACGCAGTCCTCGGCCTCGGGACTGATCCTGGTGCCGATTAGGTACGGCTTTAATAGCGCTGGCACTCAGCTGACTCCCTTTTCTTTTGGCGCTGCTATGTCTTGAGGTGGCGGCGGCCTATAGTAGAAACGAAGCAAACTTGTGGCAACTCGGACAGGCGTAAAGCGGCGGCTCAACCCACCGGCGACTTAAATCGGCGGGTCACGCGAAAACAGCTCAGGGCCGCGACAGCTCAATGACGGACAGTGGCGTCTTGAGCGGCGGTTCGGGGCAGAGGTATAGGCAGCAAGCTGGTTTATAGGTGAATCCGCAACGGCGAAAGCCCGCAATGCAAGAGTCGGGTTGCAATAAGGCCGGCGACTCAATGCAGACGCAGCTCGGATAAGAAGCAAACCACAGTAGCGGCTCGGGGCAGAATTAAAGACCACGGCGGCTCAGAGCGGCATGCGGTGGGTGGCGCAAGGCCAAGGCAGTAGGCCGGCGAGGCGAGGCCGCGGCCACAACGGCCGGTGAGGCACAGCGAAGGTAGAGGAACAACGGATGACGATTTGTAGAGGAGGCCCGAGGCCATGACGCTGGGAGCGGCGACTCGCAGGAGAGGCGGAGCCCTTAGCGACTCACGGCAGTATTTCAGCAGGCCGGGTCAGCAGCAGCAGAAACCGGTTCACGGCGGAGGTGGATGGCGTCCGCGGCAGCCCGATGGCAGCGTGCTCGCGATGTGACGCACGGGTCATGGAAGGGGCAAGCGGGCGGCCCGAGCTGCAGGCCGGCGGGCGTAGTGGCGGTTTGAAGGCGAGGGCGCCGGGTGACTCGAGGCCCTGACGGCTCAAAGGCGATTTGCGGTGAGGCATGTCACTGTTGTGGCCTACTGCGGAGTCCAACTGTAGCGGCTCGTGGGCAGCGCACTTGCGAGGCCGCAGCTGTAGCTCGGAGTGGATGGGAGAACACGCAGCCGGCTTACGCAGGGGTGGAGTAGCGCGGGGCCGCCACGGCGGGGGCGGTTCAGACGCAAGCGTAGGTGCTCAGTAAAAGCGATCAGCGACTGCCCCAGTCGGCGGGTCAGCGGAGAAGACTGCTGCAAATTCAGTTTTAAAAACGGCGACTCAAGGCCTGATGAACGGTGGAGGTAGCGCAAAGCAGAGTCGGTGCCTCGAGGATGGAGGTGAAAGGCGGCTGAACCGGGCCGGAAGTCGACGAGGGCGGCACAACCGCTGGTCACGGTGAGACATGCAGGCGGAGTAGACGGACGGCTGGGCGCCGGTGAAACGTGCAGGGGCGTGTAGGCCGGCATGGGCGACCAGCATCAGCAGCAACATTAAACCGGCGACGGCCTAAACAGGGCGGTTTAGCGGCCGCGGGAATTTAGAATCGATATAGGTGGTTTGGGGGCGGCGATTCTGCGGAGACCAGCGACTTGAGGTCGTTTTGGTGCTTCGGCGGCTGAAGCGAGCTCGATCCGGCGCGGGACGGCAGCTTGTAGTGGTGATCATAACCTGGAGCAGGAAAACGGGTCCAAGACTAAAGTGGAGCGAGGCCGGCTCGTGGTGACTCGCGGGCGATTTAACGGAAGCGTAGACTGGACCGGAGGCAGTGAGAGGCCATGGCAACTTTAATGGTGAGGCACGGCTGAACCGGCGGCAGGCTGAACCGGCATGACCCAACGGCAACTGTCTTTTGACCATAGCCCGGCGATTTGGAAACAGCCACAGGCGAGATAGCTTGGTACGCTCGCCAGGGTGGTGATCATGTAGCAGCAGTAAAACCGGCCCGAGGAAAGGTGATGTCGGAGACGGAGCCCTGCGGCTCGAGCACAAGACGAGGCGGTTTAGCGCGAACGACTACTGAAGCCCTATGGAGACTCAGAGCGAGGCCAAGGTGACTTAACGCACAACGGAGTCCAGCTTGTATCCGTATTCTGCCCGGGTTATGGCCGTATTCTTTCCCGGGTCATGAATCTTGGGATATAGCACGGCGTTTTACCGATCTGTACTGATTTGATCTGGAGGCGGATTAATCTTGATGTGCCCGCTGTAATCAACGAAACTTGCTAGCTTTGACAGATCCCATAAAGTGGTAGTTTCATCTTGGCAAGCCTGATTCTGGCAGCTCTGTGGTTACTCGAGGTCAACTACGGTGGATTGACAGGCGGGCGAAGGTAGAAAAACATAGTGAACCGGACCTCAGTCAAAACGGGTCAACGGCGCTCTAATTAAATGTCTTCGGATTTGACGGATCGTCGGGTTACGCTTATCCATGTGTAACCCTAATTCTCTCTTCTGACTTCAAATCTGACACAGATCCTTCCAAACCGGCTCCTCTTTATCCAGAAAATTTGCAGACTTCTTAATCCCTGCGAGAGATCCCTCCAAGAACTCAACACCACCGTGCGCGAGCCCCACGGTGGGCGCCAACTGTCGTGGAATTGTCACGGCAGATGTCCTAGTGTGAGGACTTAGTCGTGAGGCCAACACATCTATGTGGTAGCTTGAGAGGGGTTGAGTGGAATCGAGATACGCAACGCAAGACAAGGGTTTAGACAGCTTCGGGCCCCGGGAAACATCATCCGGTAACAACCCTACGTGCTGTTTGAGGCTATCTCTCATCATGATCATGATGAAGTCGCCGTAAACCGGCTCTCCCAGTTAACCCTAGCCCTTTAAGATTGTTTCTTCTTACTTGTCCCCCTTTTTGGGAGCCCTACCCCTCCTTATATAAGTTGAAGGGGTGGGTTACATGTAGAGTCCAACTCAGACTTAAGACTTTAACTATTATGACTTTTCTTCATGGACTTCTTAACATCTTGGGCTTCATAACGTCTCGGGCTTCATAACTCCTAGCAACCCAGTTACCACCGCGTGCCGGGAGTTAACTGGTGCCGGTTTAAGATGGTCTGCCGGTTTATGATTGTCTGCTGAGTTATCATCTGACTTAACTCATGTCTTAACTGTCAGCCGGTTTAACAACCTGTCGGTTTACCGTCTGGGTTAACTGCATGTTTTACCTATCTGTCTTAACTGTCAGCCGGTTTAATCAACCTAGCGGTTTACCGTCTGACTTAACACCAATCGGTTTACCACCTGCCTTAACACCAATCGGTTTACCACCTGCCTTAAGACCTGCCGGTTTACCACCTGCCTTAACACCTCCCGGATCGTACCGCGGGGTATATCCCCAATAGATACGTTCCTTTCCCATAACATTCCCTTGCCCCAAGATAAAATTTTCAGCATCCAGATTGCCCGTACACCCAATCTTAAGAGTTAGGCCATCATCTGTTGGTGCCATACCGAAATCACTCATGGTTGCAAGCAAAGGATAGATCCGACGAAAAAGAGGGTGAATAAAACGTCAAATTTTTGTGAAGTGGGGGAGAGGAAAACGAGAGGCAAATGGAAAATAATGTAAATTGCGAGGAGATGAGATTTGTGATTAGGAACCTGGTATATGTAGATGATCCTCCCCGGCAACGGCGCCAGAAATTCCTTTTGATAGCGGCTTGAAGCTATGTCGGTATTTCCCCAAAGAGGAAGGGATGATGCAGCACAGCAACGGTAGGTATTTCCCTCAGTGATGAAACCAAGGTTATCGAACCAGTAGGAGAACCAAGCAACAACATGTAAATGGCACCTGCACACAAATAACAAATACTCGCAACCCGGCGTATTAAAGGGGTTGTCAATCCCTTCCAAGTAACGATGCCAGAAATTGGCAAACAGACGTGAATAAACTGTAGTAGATTGATAGATCGAACGCCAAATAAAATAAATAAGAATAAATTGCAGCAAGGTATTTTTGTATTTTTGGGTTTGATAGATCTGAAAATAAAAGGCAAATAAAATAGATCGCCAAAGGCAAATAATATGAGAAAGAGACCCGGGGGCCGTAGGTTTCACTAGTGGCTTCTCTCGAGAAAAATAGCAAACGGTGGGTAAACAAATTACTGTTGGGCAATTGATAGAACCTCAAATAATCATGACGATATCCAGGAAATGATCATTATATAGGCATCACGTCCAAGATTAGTACACTGACTCCTGCCTGCATCTACTACTATTACTCCACACATCGACCGCTATCCAGCATGCATCTAGTGTATTAAGTTCATGGAGAAACGGAGTAATGCAATAAGAATGATGGCATGATGTAGACAAGATCTATTTATGTAGAAATAGACCCCATCGTTTCATCCTTTAGTAGCAACGATACATACGTGTCGGTTCCCCTTCTGTCACTGGGATCAAGCACCGTAAGATCGAACCCACTACAAAGCACCTCTTCCCGTTGCAAGATAAATAGATCAAGTTGGCCAAACAAAACCCAAATACCGAAGAAGAAATACGAGGCTATAAGCAATCATGCATATAAGAGATCAAATAAACTCAAATAACTTTCATGGATAAAAAGAGATAGATCTGGTCATAAACGCAAAGTTCATCGGATCCCAACAAACACACGCAAAAGAGTTACATCATATGGATCTCCAAGAGACCATTGTATTGAGAGTTAGACGAGAGAGAGGAAGCCATCTAGCTACAAACTACGGACCCAAAGGTCTACAAAGAACTACTCACGCATCATCGAAGAGGCACCAATGGAAGTGGTGAACCCCTTCGTGATGGTGTCTAGATTGGATCTGGTGGTTCTGAACTCTGCAGCGGCTGGAATTGATTTTCGTCGACTCTCCTAGGGTTTCTGGAATATTGGGGTATTTATAGAGCAAAGAGGCGATGCGGGAGGCTACCGAGGTGGGCGCAACCCACCTGGGAGCGCTTGGGGGCCCAGACGCGCCTTGATGGGTTGTGCCCACCTCGAGGCACCCCCCCAGGTGCTTCTCCAGCCCATTGGATGTCTTCTGGTCCATAAAAATTCCACAAAAAGTTTCGCTGCGTTTGGACTCGGTTTGGTATTTATTATCTGCGATGTAAAAACATGCAAAAAAACAACAACTGGCACTTGGCACTATGTCAATAGGTTAGTACCAGAAAATGATATAAAATGACTATAAAATGATTATAAAACATCCAAGATTCACTACTAGGAAAAGGGCTATAGATAATATGGACACTAATGGCGCACCACGCATGTGGTGCGCCACTACTATATACTAATGGTGCACCATGTGTTGGTGCGCCATTAGTGTCCAAATACTAATGGCGCACCACATCCACGATGCGCCACTAGTAAAAAAATTACTTTTTTTCAAAAATACTAATGGCGCATCAGGGGATAGTGCGCCATTACTAGTTTTAACTAGTAATGGCGCACCAGTAAGAGATGCGCCATTGCTATCTATACGTATGGCGCACCCCTACTAGTGCGCCATTTCTATCACCCCTTATCCCCTCCCTCTCGTCACGTTCTCTCCCCTCCCCTTCCTCCTGACACATCCACCCACCTCCCTCGACTTCGATCTAGATCGGGAAGCCCCGGCCGCCCGCCTCTTCCTCTCCCTCCCGACCACGGCGAGCCACCTTCCATGACGAGCAATACAAGGAGCTCCGCCTCCCTCTTCTTCTCCTCCACCCCCACTGGCAACGGAGGCGAGGTGAAAATTCCCCACCAACCGGAGCGCTTGCCTGCCGATGGAGGGCTCAGTCAGGCTCCGCCTGCCGTCTCCCGCCTCGACGGCGCCGCCCCGCCGCGGCGGAGGGTCCCTGTGGCGGTTGCTCCCTTTGGCCCAGCCCGCCTCCCGAGCGGTCTCCGCCAAGGTGCTTCCCTCCTCCCCTATCTTGTGGGTTGCGGGGGATGTTGCGTGTAGGCCGGAAGCTTCACTCCCGGTTGCTGCTTTTGGAGGTAGCTGGGATGGAATTTTGGCGATTTGGTGCATTCTGTTGAGCTTCTGCTCCCTAATTTTTCCACTGATTTCTTAGTGGAATGGAAGGTGAAGAAGGTACGCGGCGTGGACGGCGATCGAGGAGGCGGTGTACGAGCTGTGGCAGGCCGCGCTGGTGGAGGACCTGTAGGGGCGGCGGGTGCGGGAGGCCGAGGCGGGCAGGCGTCGCCAATGGCGGGACGAGCAACTCGAGCAGGAGGGCGACGCCAAGCTCGGCTGGGGCCTCCTGGGCGATGCCTACGACCGCTGCGGTGAGGTCTACGTCGAGTACGCCGCCTTCTACCTCGGTGAGCCCATCACACCCCGTCCGTCAATCACTACTCTGTAACTCTGCTGACAGTAGCTAAAGATCTCAACACATTCAGTCCAAAATTGCAAAGAGTAATTTAGTGTAGTATCAGCTACTCCCACTACCTAAGCAGCAGCTCTTTTGCTCCAGAATCCTCACGAGAGGATGACTATTTAGTCAGGCAACCAGCCTGAAGCTACTGTAGATATCTGAATGTTTGGCTACTGCAAACGGAGTAATCTAACCATGAAATGTTTGCTGCTGTAGTACTCCAACCAGCCTAAAGCTACAAGAAGTCTTACTAACAACTGTAGTGCTCTGTGCTCCAGCCTGAAGCTATTCTGTAGGCCTGAAGCTATAAAATTTTGTTTCCTTCGCAAAAACTTCAGTTTACAAAATTTTGCAAATTATGTAATTTTGCAGTATTGTATTAGTTGCAGTGTTTTTTCAGTAGCTTGTTAACTTCCTGATGCTCTCTTAATTTTGTTAATTCTATGCAGCTGCTCCACTAAAAATTCTTAGTGTATCTTATGCTTAGTGTTAATTCTTTGCAGCTACTCCACTGAAGTACTGCTTGAACTACTGCAGTATTGCTTCCAATACCGCGGTATTGGAGTATTGCTTCCAAATTCTAGTGTACTGCTCTTGTTTAGTAGTGTAGGAATTTAGTGTTCTTCTCTTCTCTATTCTCTTGTCTTCTCTTCTCTTCTTGTTCAGTAGTGTACTGCTCTTGTTCAGTAGTGTACATTATCATGATCATACACTGAAACATTTCTTAACTGATTTACTCCCTACTGTTAGCATTGATGCTTTCTTCAAAATTATGAGAAATTAAGATGCATCATACACTTAAAACTTGTTTACTCCCTACTGTCAATTGTTGTCTGTTTACTGTCAAAGCAAGAATTAGTTTCTTAGGTTAATGAAGCATTACCAGCCATAGTTTTCTGTATCTTAATTGTCTCTAAACATTTTTGCTTGAAAACCGAATGTACAATGTTTCTGTAGATAATTTGATCGAAAAGGGACGGCATGCTGAGGTGTACAAAGGACAACTTGCTGATGGACAGTTTGTGGCAGTGAAGAGGTTAACTGAAACCTTTTCAGTTAATTTAAATTAACTGATATTTTTCTACTCATTTGCCTGTTTAAGATGCATCATTAAGTGGAGTAGTTTTGCCTGTATAAGATGCATCATTAAGTAGGTAGCAGGAGTAGTTTTGCCTGTATAAGATGCATCATAAGCAGCATGACTATTACTTTAATTTAAATTAATTGAAACATTTTCTGTTAATTAAGATGCATCATTAAGCAGCAGGAGTACTCATTTGTACTGTACGTGTGTACTCATTTAGCTGGAGCATATCAGCAGTGTACTCAAAGTATTCTTGCATTGTCTTGATCTGTTTTGTAGCCAACTTTGTAAGAAGATGTTCAGAGACCCATGTAGAATGATGTTCATATTACTCCTGTAGACACAAGCACTGATGTAGACATGAAGTAGTAATAGAGACCCATGTACTCCTTGTATTCATGTGTACAGTAAGAAGCAGATAAATACCCTGATTATTAGCTCTATCAGATAAATATTCGTCGAAAGTGGGCTCCTATCAAAATTCATTTCCATTATAATCTTACTCATACAATATTCACACCATGTAATTCTGGAAATATATGCTCATATCTAGTTTTGCATAAAAAATGACAGTATTGACATGTTATAAATAGTTTGTTTGTCTTTCTGTTTATTTTGTTACATTTTGCAGGGATAAAGTGATGAAAAAGAAGAAAAGATTACTAGAAGATTAGTTTTAGGATTTTCTTTTATTTCCTTGCAATTTTCCTTTTATTGGAAACTTGTAAAGACATTGTCATATTCTTACTATAATAAAAATTATGATTCTATTTCATTTTTTGTTTTTAATTTTTTTTCCTTATAGGTTGTTTTCTGTAAATTTAGATTTTTTTTGTTTTCCAAATACATTACTAGTGGCGCATTTAAGCCCTTATTAGTGGCGCACCTTCCTTTATTACTAGTGGGGCGCACCTATAAGGTTATTAGTGGCGCACCTGGAGGGAATACCAGTGGAGCACCGAATGGTATACTAATGGCGCACCACATGGTGCGCCATTAGTATCTGGTATACTAATGGCGCACCTTTGGTGCGCCATTTGTATATAATACTAGTGGCGTGGTACTAGTGGCGCACCAGTAGTGCGCCATTAGTAGGCAAAACTGGTGCGCCACTAGTAGGCCTTTTTCTAGTAGTGATTGATAATATAACAGCATAGAACAATAAAAAATTATAGATACATTGGAGACGTATTAGGGGCGCCCTCCACCCTTGTGGAGGCCTCGGGACTCCTCTGGTGCATCTCCGGTACTCCGTTGGCTTCTTTTGGTCCAAAAACAATCGTCGTAAAGTTTCATGTCAATTGGACTCCGTTTGATATTCCTTTCTTGTGAAACTCAAAAACAAGGGAAAATAGAAATTGGCACTGGGCTCTAGGTTAATAGGTTGGTCCCAAACATCATATAAAACAGCATATAAATGCATATAAAACATCCAAGATAGATAATACAATAGCATGGAACAATCAAAAATTATAGAAACGTTGGAGACGTATCACCGCCTCGTGGCTCCTCCGACTTCATCTCCAAGTCTTCTGGTTGTCTTCTTGTCCAAGAAAAGTTATCGAGAAGGTTTTATTCCGTTTGGACTCCGTTTGGTATTCCTTTTCTGCGAAACTCTAAAACAAGGAAAACATAAACTGGCACTGGTCTCTAGGTTAATAGGTTAATCGCAAAAATAATATAAAATAGCATATTAATGCATATAAAACATCCAAAACAGATAATATAATAGCATGGAACCATCAAAAATTATAGATACATTGGAGACGTATCATGGTTGTCTCCACCAACTATTGCTTCTACAACCATTGCTAACTCATAGCGATAAAGTAAAGCAATTACATGGTGTTTAATGATTGACACGTAGGTCATACAATAAATTAAGACAACCTTATGGCTCCTTGCGGTTGTCATACTCATTGACATGCAAGTCGTGAACCTATTACATTCCCACAATACCTAGCTCATGATGCCACTGATGGAGAACGTTGCATGGAAAACAAAAAGTTACCTACAATCACCCAAGACCTATTCTATGGAGATTCTAGCAATGAGAGGGAGAGTGTCTATATACCCTTGTAGACCGAAAGCATTAACAATAACATCTTATCTCTAGATTTAACCCTTTAATTTTTAAAGATAAGACCTTATCTCTAGATTTAAACAACACAAGCCTTGGGGGCTGGTGCGGCCAACCCATGTGGGATATAGCCCCACCCCTCGGTTCATGTGGGCCCTTTCCGGGTCATTGGGCCCCACTGTGTAATCCCTGGAACCTTCTAGATCCTTTTTGGTACTCTACCAAAAATTCCTGAACTTTTCCGGAACCCTGAATATGACTTCCCATATATAAATCTTTTTCCCGAGGTCCTCATGATGTCCAGGATTCCATCCTGAACTCCAAACTACCTTTGTACTTCACCATATGAATATCCCAATACTACCCTAGTGTTACCGAACGTCAAGTGTGTGACCCTATTGGTTCGAGAATCAAGCAGACATGACCGAGACACCTCTCCGATCTATAATTAATTGTGGGACTTGGATGCCAATATTGATTCTCACATATTCAATGAATATCTTTATAGGTTGAACCACGATGTCGAGGATTAAGTTAATCCCGAATACAATTCCCTTTGTCCGACGATATGTTACTTGTCCAAGATTCGATCGTCGGTATCATCATACCTAGTTCAATCTCGTTACTGGCAAGTCTCTTTACACGTTCCGTAATACAAGATCCCCTGAAAAAACTCATTAGTCACATGCTTGCAAGCCATTCATGATGTTGTATTACTGAGAGGGCCCTGAGATATCTCTTAGTCACACAGAGCGACAAATCCCGGTCTCGGTCCATGCAATGCAACGAACACTTTCCGAGATACCTATAGAGCACCTTTATGATCACCCAGTTACAAAGTGACGTTTGGTAATCCACAAAGCATTCTTCTGGTATTCGGGAGTGGCATGATCTCATGGTCTAAGTAACTGACACTTGACATGAAGAAAGGTGTAGCAAATAAACTAAGTGGTACAATCTAATGCTAAGATTACAGTTGCGTCTGCCCATCACATCATTCTATGATCCTGTTATAAAATGGTAACTCATATCTATGGTTAGGAAAACCTTAACCATCTTTGATTGACGAGCTAGTCTAGTAGGGGCTCATTAGGGACACGGTGTTGTTTATGTATCCACACATGTATTTAAGTTTTCGATCAATACAATTCTAGCATGGATAATAAACATTTATCATGAATTAGGAAATATGATAACAACAACTTTATTTTTGCCTCTAGTGCTTATTTCTGACAGATTAGACATGCATATGCCATTTCTATGCTAGTTTAAAGAGAACTAGGAAAAAACATTATTAGACAGATTTTTGGGGATTCGATAGAACACTTAACGTACAAGCCTCCCCTAAATTATTGGGACACCCCTAATAACCATTTATTGGGGATCTTTTCAGGGGTGTGCTATGCATCGGCCGGCGGATCTTTTTAGAAAATCCGCCGGCTCCGCGGTCGTTAGGTCAGGCACCATATGAATAAAATATTCCCTAGAGGCAATAATAAAGTTATTATTTATATTTCTTTATATCATGATAAATGTTTATTATTCATGCTGGAATTGTATTAACCAGAAACTTAGTACAAGTGTGAATACATAGACAAACAGAGTGTCTCTAGTATATATGCCTCTACTTGACTAGCTCGTTAATCAAAGATGGTTAAGTTTCCCGACCATAGACATGTGTTGTCACTTGATCAACGGGATCACATCATTGGAGAATGATGTGATGGACAAGAGCCATCCGTTAGCTTAGCATAATGATCGTTTAGTTTTATTGCTATTACTTTCTTCATGACTTATACATATTCCTCTGACTATGAGATTATGCAACTCCCGAATACCGTAGGAACACTTTGTGTGCTATCAAACATCACAATGTAACTAGGTGATTATAAAGATGCTCTACAGGTGTCTCCGAAGGTGTTTGTTGAGTTGGCATAGATCGAGATTAGGATTTGTCACTCCGTGTATCGGAGAGGTATCTCTGGGCCCTCTCGGTCATGCATATCACTATAAGCCTTGCAAGCAATGTGACTAATGAGTTAGTTACGGGATGATGCATTATGAAACGAGTAAAGAGACTTTCCGATAACGAGATTGAACTAGGTATGATGATACCGATGATTGAATCTCGGGCAAGTAACATACCGATGACAAAGGAAACAACGTATGTTGTTGTGCGGTTTGACCGATAAACAACTTCGTAGAATATGTAGGAGCCAATATGAGCATCCAGGTTCCGCTATTGGTTATTGACCGGAGATGCCTCTTGGTCATGTCTACATAGTTCTCGAACCCATAGGGTCCGCACACTTAACGTTCGATGAAGATTTGTATTATGAGTTATGTGTTTTGGTGACCGAAGTTTGTTCGGAGTCCCGGATGAGATCACGGACATGACGAGGAGTCTCGAAATGGTCGAGAGATAAAGATTCATATATTGGAAGGTTGTATTCGGACATCGGAATGGTTCCGAGTGATTCGGGTATTTTTCCGGAGTACCAAGGGGTTACCGGAACCCCCGAGGGAATATTGGGCCTACATCGTCCATAGGGGAGAGGGGAGGCAGCCCACAAGGGATGGCCGTGATGTGTACTACACAACCTTCTTCTTGTAGACGTTGTTGGGCCTCCAAGTGCAGAGGTTTGTAGGACAGTAGAAAATTTCCCTCAAGTGGATGACCTAAGGTTTATCAATTCTTGGAGGCGTAGGATGAAGATGGTCTCTCTCAAGAAACCCTGCAACCAAATAACAAAGAGTCTCTTGTGTCCCCAACACGCCCAATACAATGGTAAATTGTATAGGTGCACTAGTTCGGCGAAGAGATGGTGATACAAGTGGTATATGGATAGTAGATAATGGTTTTTGTAATCTGAAATATAAAAATAGCAAGGTAACTAATGATAAAAGTGAGCGTAAACGGCATTGCAATGCGTTGAAACAAGGCCTAGGGTTCATACTTTCACTAGTGCAAGTCCTCTCAACAATAATAACATAATTGGATCATAAAACTATCCCTCAACATGCAAAAAAGAGTCACTCCAAAGTCACTAATAGCAGAGAACAAACGAAGAGATTATGGTAGGGTACGAAACCACCTCAAAGTTATTCTTTCGGATCAATCTATTCAAGAGTTCGTAGTAAAATAACACGAAACTATTCTTTCCGTTCAATCTATCATAGAGTTCGTACTAGAATAACACCTTAAGACACAAATCAACCAAAACCCTAATGTCACCTAGATACTCCAATGTCACCTCAAGTATCCATGGGTATGATTATACGATATGCATCACACAATCTCAGATTCATCTATTCAAACCAACACAAAGTACTTCAAAGAGTGCCCCAAAGTTTCTACCGGAGAGTCAAGACGAAAACGTGTGCCAACCCCTATGCATAGGTTCATGGGCGGAACCGCAAGTTGATCACCAAAACATACATCAAGTGGATCAATAGAATACCCCATTGTCACCACGGGTATCCCACACAAGACATACATCAAGTGTTCTCAAATCCTTAAAGACTCAATCTGATAAGATAACTTCAAAGGGAAAACTCAATCCATTACAAGAGAGTAGAGGGGGAGAAACATCATAAGATCCAACTATAATAGCAAAGCTCGCGATACATCAAGATCGTATCACCTCAAGAACACGAGAGAGAGAAAGATTAAACACATAGCTACTGGTACATACCCTCAGCCCTGAGGGAGAACTACTCCCTCCTCGTCATGGAGAGCACCGGGATGATGAATATGGCCACCAGAGAGGGATTCCCCCCTCCGGCAGGGTGACGAAACGGGTCTAGATTGGTTTTCGGTGGCTACAGAGGCTTCTGGCGGCGGAACTCCCGATCTATTGTGCTCCCTGAAGTTTTTAGGGTATATGGATATATATAGGAGGAAGAAATACGTCAGGGGAGCCACGAGGGGCCCACGAGGGTGGAGGGCGCGCCCAGGGGAGTGGGCGCACTCCCCTGCATCGTGCCTTCCTCGTTGCTTCCCTTACGTACACCCCAAGTCTTCTGAATTGCGTTCGCTCCAAAAATCACGCTCCCGAAGGTTTCATTCCATTTGGACTCCGTTTGTTATTCCTTTTCTGCGAAACACTGAAACAAGGGGAAAAAACAGAAACTGGCACTGGGCTCTGGGTTAATAGGTTAGTCCCAAAAATAATATAAAAGTGTAAAATAAAGCCCATAAACATCCAAAACAGATAATATAAAAGCATGGAACAATCAAAAATTATAGATACGTTGGAGACGTATCAGCATCCCCAAGCTTAATTCCTGCTCGTCCTTGAGTAGGTAAATGATAAAAACAGAATTTTTTATGTGGAATGCTACTTAACATATTTCTCTAAGTAATTCCCTTCATTTTGTCATGAATGTTTAGATCCATAAGATTCAATACAAAAGTTTAATATTGACATAAAAATAATAGTACTTCAAGCATACTAACCAAGTAATCATGTCTTCTCAAAATAACATGGCCAAAGAAAGCTATCCCTACAAAATCATATAGTCTGGTTATGCTCTATCTTCACCACACAAAATATTTAAATCATGCACAACCCCGATGACAAGCCAAGCAATTGTTTCATACTTTTGATGTTCTCAAACTTTTTCAATATTCACGCAATACATGAGTGTGAGCCATGGATATAACACTATATGTGGAATAGAAGGGTGGTTGTGGAGAAGACAAAAAGGGAGAAGATAGTCTCACATCAACTAAGCGTATCAACAGGCTATGGAGATGCCCATCAATAGATATCAATGTGAGTGAGTAGGGATTGCCATGCAACAGATGCACTAGAGCTATAAGTGTATGAAAGCTCAAAAAGAAACTAAGTGGGTGTGCATCCAACTCGCTTGCTCACGAAGACCTAGGGCATTTTGAGGAAGCCCATCATTGGAATATACAAGCCAAGTTCTATAATGAAAAATTCCCACTAGTATATGAAAGTGACAACATAAGAGACTCTCTATCATGAAGATCATGGTGCTACTTTGAAGCACAAGTGTGGTAAAATGATAGTAGCATTGCCCCTTCTCTCTTTTTCTCTCTTTTTTTTATTTGGGCCTTTCTCTCCTTTTTTATGGCCTCTTTTTTCTCTTCTTTTTTCATTTGGGCTTCTTTGGCCTCTTTTTTATTTTTTTATTTTTTTCGTCCGGAGTCTCATCCCGACTTGTGGGGGAATCATAGTCTCCATCATCCTTTTCTCACTGGAACAATGCTCTAATAATGATGATCATCACACTTTTATTTACTTACAACTCAAGAATTACAACTCGATACTTAGAACAAGATATGACTCTATATGAATGCCTCCGGCGGTGTACCGGGATGTGCAATGACGCATGAGTGACATGTATGAAAGAATCATGAACGGTGGCTTTGCCACAAATACGATGTCAACTACATGATCATGCAAAGCAATATGACAATGATGAAGCGTGTCATAGTAAACGGAACGGTGGAAAGTTGCATGGCAATATATCTCGATATGGCTATGGAAATGCCATGATAGGTAGGTATGGTGGCTGTTTTGAGGAAGATATATGGTGGGTTTATGGTACCGGCGAAAGTTGCGCGGTACTAGAGAGGCTAGCAATGGTGGAAGGGTGAGAGTTCGTATAATCCATGGACTCAACATTAGTCATAAAGAACTCACATACTTATTGCAAAAATCTATTAGGTATCGAAACAAAGTACTATGCGCATGCTCCTAGGGGGATAGATTGGTAGGAAAAGACCATCGCTCGTCCCCGACCGCCACTCATAAGGAAGACAATAAATCATGCTCTGACTTCATCACATAACGGTTCACAATACGTGCATGCTACGGGAATCACAAACTTTAACACAAGTATTTCCCAAATTCACAACTACTCAACTAGCACAACTTTAATATCACTATCTCCATATCTCAAAACAATCATCAAGTATCAAACTTCTCATAGTATTCAATGCACTCTATATGAAAGTTTTTGTTATACCCATCTTGGATGCCCATCATATTAGGACTAGTTCCATAACCAAAGAAAACTACCATGCTGTTCTAAAGACTCTCAATATAATATAAGTAAAGCATGAGAGTTCATCTACTTCTACAAAATAAAACCACCACTGTGCTCTAAAAAGATATAAGTGAAGTGCTAGAGCAATAACAAACTACTCCGAAAGATATAAGTGAAGATCAATGAGTAGTTAAATAATTATTTAGCTATGTGAAGACTCTCTAACATTTAATAATTTCATTTCTTGGTATTTTATTCAAACAGCAAGCAAAGCAAAAGAAAATGACATTCTAAGAATGGCAAACATCATGTGAAGAAGCAAAAACTTAGGATCAACCGAAACTAACCGATAGTTGTTGAAGAAGAAAGGTGGGATGTCAACCGGGGCATCCCCAAGATTAGAAGCTTGAGACTTCTTGAAATATTATCTTGGGATGCCTTGGGCATGCCCAAGCTTGAGCTTTTGTGTCTCCTTAATTCCTCTCATATCACGGTCTCCCTAAATCTCAAAAGCTTCATCCACACAAAACTCAACAAGGACTCGTGAGATAAGTTAGTATAAACCAATGCAAAGACCTTATCATACTCTACTATAACAAATCACTAAAATTATTATTCAACATTGCATACTAAATGCCTCTGAATATTTAATAGTCCTATCCTCAAATAGAATCATTAAAGAAGCAAACATATGCAAACAATGCAAACATAACAGCAATCTGCCTAAACAGGACAGTCTGTAAAGAGTGCAGCAAGATCCATACTTCCCTAACTCCAAAAATTATGAAACAAAATTACCACTTTAGTAAATTTACCATAGCTTAATATGCAAAAGGTTTTAACATTTTATCGCATTCTGACTTTTCTAGGGAATTATTGCAACAGCGGTAAACTTTCTGTTTTCAAACAGCAACATGAAGACTTGTAAAATAGGCATAGTAAAGGCCATCAATGCCACTTCTATTGAAATAAAAGATGCAAAATATTGTTGTAAAAAACATCAAGCAAATCCTAACAAAATAAATTGACGCTCCAAGCAAAACACATATCATGTGGTGAATATAAATATAGCTCCAAGTAAAGTTACCGATGAACGAAGACGAAAGAGGGGATGCCTTCCGGGGCATCCCCAAGCTTAAGCTTTTGGTTGTCCTTGAATATTACCTTGGGTTTCCTTGGGAATCCCCAAGCTTAGGCTATTGCCACTCCTTATTCCATAGTCCAGCGAATCTTTACCCAAAACTTGAAAACTTCACAACACAAAACTTAACAGAAAACTCGAAAGCTCCGTTAGTATAAGAAAATAAATCACCACTTAGGTACTGTTGTGAACTCATTCTAAATTCATATTGGTGTAATATATACTGTATTCCAACTTATCTATGGTTCATACCTTCCGATACTACTCATAGATTCATCAAAATAAGCAAACAACAAAATAAAAACAGAACCTGTTAAAAAACAGAACAGTCTGTAGTAATCTGGGTCAAACGTATACTTCTGGAACCCCATAAATTCTAAAATAAATTGATGGACGTGAGGAATTTATATATTAATCATCTTCAAAAATAATTAACTAAATAGCACTTTCCAAATACAAATGGCAGCAATTCTCGTGAGCGCTAAAGTTTCTGTTTTTTACAGCAAGATCAACAAGACTTTCCCCAAGTCTTCCCAACGGTTCTACTTGGCACAAACACTAATTAAAATATAAAAACTAAATCATAACAGAGGCTAGATAAATTATTTATTTCTAAACAGGAGCAAAAGCAAGGAACAAAAATAAAATTGGGTTACCTCCCAACAAGCGCTATCGTTTAACGCCCCTAGCTAGGCATGATGATTTCAATGATGCTCACATAAAGGATAAGAATTGAAACATAAAGAGAGCATCGTGAAGAATATGACTAGCACATGTAAGTCTAACCCACTTCCTATGCATACGGATTTTGTGAACAAACAACTTATGGGAGCAATAATCAACTAGCATAGGAAGGTAAAACAAGCATAACTTCAAAACTTTAAGCACATAGAGAGGAAACTTGATATTATTGCAATTCCTACAAGCATATATTCCTCCCTCATAATAATTTTCAGTAGCATCATGAATGAATTCGACAATATAATCAGCACCTAAATCATTCTTTTCATGATCTACAATCATAGAATTTTTATTACTCTTCACACAAGCAAAATTCTTCTCATGAATAATAGTGGGAGCAAACTCAACAAAATAATTATCATGTGAGGCATAATCCAATTGAAAACTAAAATCATGATGACAAGTCTCATGGATATCATTATTCTTTGTAGCATACAAGTCATCACAATAATCATCATAGATAGCAACTTTGTTCTCATAATCAATTGGAACCTCTTCCGAAATAGTGGATTCATCACAAAATAAAGTCATAACCTTTCCAAATCCACTTTCATCAATATAATCATCATAAATAGGAGGCATGCTTTCATCATAATAATTTGCTCATCAAAACTTGGGGGACAAAAAATATCATCTTCATCAAACATAGCTTCCCCAAGCTTGTGGCCTTGGATATCATTAGCATCATGGATATTCAAGGAATTCATACTAACAACATTGCAGTCATGCTCATCATTCAAATATTTAGTGCCAAAATTTTTAATGCGTTCTTCTTCTAACACTTTGGCATAATTTTCCTTCCCATCATACTCACGAAAGATATTAAAAAGATGAAGCGTATGAGGTAAACTTAATTCCATTTTTTTGTAGTTTTCTTTTATAGACTAAACTAGTGATAAAACAACAAACAAAAAGATTCGATTGCAAGATCTAAAGATATACCTTCAAGCGCTAAAATCCTCGGCAACGGCGCTAGAAAAGAGCTTGATGTCTACTACACAACCTTCTTCTTGTAGACATTGTTGGGCCTCCAAGTGCAGAGGTTTGTAGGACAGTAGCAAATTTCCCTCAAGTGGATGACCTAAGGTTTATCAATCCGTAGGAGGCGTAGGATGAAGGTGGTCTCTCTCAAGCAAACCTGCAACCAAATAACAAAGAGTCTCTTGTGTCCCCAACACACCCAATACAATGGTAAATTGTATAGGTGCACTAGTTCGATGAGGAGATGGTGATACAAGTGGTATATGGATAGTAGATAATGGTTTTTGTAATCTGAAAATATGAAAACGGCAAGGTAACTAATGATAAAAGTGAGCGTAAACGGTATTTCAATGCGTTGAAACAAGGCCTAGGGTTCATACTTTCACTAGTGCAAGTCCTCTCAACAATAATAACATAGTTGGATCATAAAACTATCCCTCAACATGCAACAAAGAGTCACTCCTGTAACGCCCCAAGACCGATGTGCCAGGTGTCTTCCAGTTATTTGTTGTTGTTGCCTTGTCTTTTTCTTGCATGTCATGCATTTCATATGATGTCATCACATGCATTTCATTTGCATACATGTTCGTCTCATGCATCCGAGCATTTTCCCCGTTGTCTGTTTTGCAATCCGGCGCTCCTATGTCACCCGGTGTCCCTTTTTACCTCTTTTCATGTGCGGGTGTTAAACGTTCTCGGATTGGACCGAGACTTGCCAAGCGGCCTTGGTTTACTATCAGTAGACCGCCTGTCAAGTTTCGTGCCATTTGGACTTCGTTTGTTACTCCAACGGTTAACCGAGGAACCGTAAAGGCCTCGTGTGTGTTGCAGCCCAACACCCTTCCAAAGTGGCCCAAAGCCCAGCTAAACCCCCTCCATCATCTCGGTTGTTCGATCACGATCGCGTGGCCGAAAACCGCACCTCATTTGGACTCTCCTAGCTCCCTCTACATATAAATATGTGCCCCTCTCCGAAATTCGCGGTCTAACCCTAGATCCCACCTCTTCGCACCGCCATCCCTGACCAATCCGCGCCGGCCACGTCACCGTTCGCCGCCGTCTCTGCCGCCACGGCCCGCAGAGCCCATCCGGGGCCCGCTCGGGCCCAGATCCTGCCGCCGCCTGTCCCGTTCGCCGCCCGCTCTGCCCTAGCTCCGTCGCCTCGCTGTTCGCCGCCGGCCGCCGCCGCCCTAGAGGCCCGCCGCTTCGCATCGCCGGCCGCCGCGCCGCCTCTTCCTCTCCACCCGCGCGCTGCCGCATGCTCGCTGCCGCCAACCTCGTCGCCTCGCTGTCCGACGACCACCGCCGCCGCGCCGGAGAGCCTCCTCGCCGGAATCGCCCTCCTCGTCATCGCTGGACCCGGTCCGCTTCGGATCTGGTCGGGTGGACCAAATCCACCCATCCACCGATCCAAACGCCTCCCTCCGTTCCGGGTCTTCTCCTCCAGTTTTTCGCGAGGTCTAATTTTCTCCAAGTCCCCAGCATTTTTAGCATTTCTCATCGCATCATAACTCATCATCCATGGCTCCGTTTTGAGCGTGTAGCATATCGAATTGTTCGTCTCAACGAGTACTTCATTTCATCTCATTGCACCATGTTCATTTGAGTTCATCTTGATGCCCTAAATGCTGTTGCAAGAGGGCTAGTTTATATTAGTTTCAGATTCTTGTTAGTAATTGGACATTTGTCATTTTTGCCATGATTGTTGTGTGCCTCCTATGAATTTGAGCCCTACATGTGTTTTGTAGTATGACATGCCATCTTTACAGGGGTGTATGCCATGTATTTTTGTGATCTTTGTGGTGACTAGCACAAGCATGCAAAGTAGCTCTCGTAATGTTGCTGATTTCAGGGACTTAGAAATATTCTAAGTCTTTGCTCTGTTAATATTTTTATGCCATGTATCCTTGCTGCTACAGAGGGATCCATGCCTCTTTTGAGCATGATCAGTAAGGATGTTTTGTAGATATTGTGGTGCTCTATCCATCCATGTCTTTGTTTGCAATTATGGAGCACCCTAGCTTGACTCAATCGAGCTCTACTTTTGCTATAAAATGTTCCTGGCAGAATGTTTACGTGTTAAGCATTTTTGCCGAGGTTGTTGTAGTTGATCCATGCATGCTATGTTGTTGTTCTTGCCATGTTTAGCTTCTATGCCATGTCTAATTGCTGGGTGTATGTTTAGTTTGTCATGCAATGCCTTGTGGTGAGTGCATCGAGCTCATAAACATGCCTACTTAATATCTGTTTTGCCATGTTCCAGTTTTCTTCTAAGTCTGAATCTGTTAACGATAATTGCTATGTTCACATGGTTGCCATTGTATTTTCTGATCCCTTTTGTCTTATGGTCAGTAAGGGACTTTTGTTGTATGCTTTGAGTATCTTCATGCCATGCCTTGATTTTCCATGATATGTTCCTGTAGCATATTGTTATCTTGCTCTAAACATTGCTTCCTGATGTTAAATTCCTGACTTGATGTTATTTTCACTAAGTCTGTAACCTGATATCTTTTGCACTTTTGCCATGCTTGTTTGAACCTGCTATTGTGTGAATTAGCCGTAACTCAGTGTTCATCTTTTGTCAAGCATCTTGAGTGGATCTCTGTCATGTGCTTTGTTGTTATGTTAGAGTGCAGTAGCTTGTTGTTCTTGATGCATTTAGGTGGCCTCGTGTTGTTAATCGCAGGCCGGTGCCATATTTGTTTTGCTTGCCATTTGTAAACCGTGCCTCCGATTCCAGTGATCTTTATATCGATTTTGACCGAAATCAACTCATCTTTCCAGTGGAACTCTCGGTTTTCCAAGTTGAGTCCAGGTTAAACTTTTCCTTTCCGAAGCATGCATATGCATCGCATACCACATCCCGCATATCATGCCATGTTTTGCATCATGTTGCTTGCACATTGCACCGTGGTTGATTGTGTCTCCCTTTGCTTGTGTTCTTGCCTTGGGTAGAGCCGGGAGACGAGTTCGTGTTCGAGGACCCGTTGAGTACGTTTACGAGGTTCAAGCTTTCGTCTTCTCGAAGAACTTTGCAGGCAAGATGACCATACCCTCGAAATCACTTCTATCTTTGCTTGCTAGTTGCTCGCTCTTTTGCTATGCCTATGCTACTATACCTACCACTTGCTTATCATGCCTCCCATATTGCCATGTCAAACCTCTAACCCACCTTGTCCTAGCAAACCGTTGTTTGGCTATGTTACCGCTTTGCTCAGCCCCTCTTATAGCGTTGCTAGTTGCAGGTGAAGATTGGAGTTTGTTCCATGTTGGGACATGGATATTTTGTTGGGATATCACAATATCTCTTATTTAATTAATGCATCTATATACTTGGTAAAGGGTGGAAGGCTCGGCCTTATGCCTGGTGTTTTGTTCCACTCTTGCCACCCTAGTTTCTGTCATACCGCTGTTATGTTCCTTGATTTTGCGTTCCTTACACGGTTGGGTTATAATGGGAACCCCTTGATAGTTTGCCTTGAATAAAACTCCTCCAACAAGGCCCAACCTTGGTTTTACCATTTGCACTAACAACCTACCACCTTCCCTTGGGTTCTGTAGACTCAAGGGTCATCTTTATTTAACCCCCCCCCCCGGGGCCAGTGCTTCTCTAAGTGTTGGTCCGAACTGAGTAGACTGCGGGGCCACCTCAGGGAAACTTGAGGGTTGGTTTTGCTCGTAGGATGTCTCATCCGGTGTTGCCCTGAGAACGAGATAAGTGCAGCTCCTATTGGGATTGTCGGCGCATCGGGCGGCTTTGCTGGTTTATTTTTACCATTGTTGAGATGTCTTGTGACCGGGATTTCGAGTCTGATCGGGTTGTCTTGGGAGAAGGAATATCCTTCGTTGACCGTGAGAGCTTGTGATGGGCTAAGTTGGGACACCCCTGCAGGGTTTTGAAATTTCGAAAGCCGTGCCCGTGGTTATGGGCAGATGGGAATTTGTTAATGTCCGGTTGTAGAGAACCTAAAATTTATCTTAATTAAAATACATCAACCGTGTGTGTCGCCGTGATGGTCTCTTTCCGGTGGAGTCCGGGAAGCGAACATGGTGTTGGAGTTATGCTTGACGTAGGTTGTTCTAGGATCACTTCTTGATCATAGTTTCTCGACCGTGCTTTGCCTTCTCTTCTCGCTCTCATTTGCGTATGTTAGCCACCATATATGCTAGTGCTTGCTGCAGCTCCACCTCATACCTTTTCCCTACCTATAAGCTTAAATAGTCTTGATCGCGAGGGTGTGAGATTGCTGAGTCCCCGTGACTCACAGATTACTTTCAAAACCAGTTTGCAGGTGCCGATGAAACCGTGCAGGTGACTCAACCGAGCTCAAGGAGGAGCTCGATGAAGACCTCGTTCTTTGTGTTATTCCATTTCCAGTTGATCAGTAGTGGAGCCCAGTTGGGGCGGTCGGGGATCTATAGCATTAGGGGTAGTCTTCTTTTATTTTGGTTCCGTAGTCGGACCTTGATTGTATCTGGATGATGTAATGCTATATTCATGTATTGTGTGAAGTGGCGATTGTAAGCCAACTCTGTACCTCTTTCTTATTCAGTACATGGGATGTGTAAAGATTACCCCTCTTACGACATTGCCTACAATGCGGTTATGCCTCTAAGTCGTGCTCCGACACGTGCGAGATATAGCCGCATCGTGGGTGTTACAACTCCAAAGTCACTAATAGCGGAGAACAAACGAAGAGATTAAGGTAGGGTACGAAACCACCTCAAAGTTATTCTTTCGGATCAATCGATTCAAGAGTTCGTAGTAAAATAACACGAAGCTATTCTTTCCGTTGAATCTATCATAGGGTTCGTACTAGAATAACACCTTAAGACACAAATCAACCAAAACCCTAATGTCACCTAGATACTCCAATGTCACCTCAAGTATCCATGGGTATGATTATACGATATGCATCACACAATCTCAGATTCATCTATTCAAACCAACACAAAGTACTTCAAAGAGTGCCCCAAAGTTTCTACCGGAGAGTCAAGACAAAAACGTGTGCCAACCCCTATGCATAGGTTCATGGACGGAACCCGCAAGTTGATCACCAAAACATACATCAAGTGGATAAATAGAATACCCCATTGTCACCACGGGTATCCCACGCAAGACATACATCAAGTGTTCTCAAATCCTTAAAGACTCAATCCGATAAGATAACTTCAAAGGGAAAACTCAATCCATTACAAGAGAGTAGAGGGGGAGAAACATCATAAGATCCAACTATAATAGCAAAGCTCGCGATACATCAAGATCGTATCACCTCAAGAATATGAGAGAGAGAGAGAGAGATTAAACACATAGCTACTGGTACATACCCTCAGCCCCGAGGGAGAACTACTCCCTCCTCCTCATGGAGAGCACCAGGATGATGAAGATGGCCACCGGAGAGGGATTCCCCCCTCCGGCAGGGAGCCGAAATGGGTCGAGATTGGTTTTCGGTGGCTACGGAGGCTTCTGGCAGCGGAACTCCCGATCTATTGTGCTCACCGAAGTTTTTAGGGTATATGGATATATATAGGAGGAAGAAATACGTCAGGGAAGCAATGAGGGGCCCATGAGGGTGGAGGGCGAGCCCAGGGGGTGGGCGCGCCCCCCTGCCTCGTGCCTTCCTCGTTGCTTCCCTTACGTACACCCCAAGTCTTCTGGATTGTGTTCGTTCCAAAAATCACGCCCCCGAAGGTTTCATTCCATTTGGACTCCGTTTGATATTCCTTTTCTGCGAAACACTGAAATAAGGGAAAAAATAGAAACTGGCACTGGGCTCTGGGTTAATAGGTTAGTCCCAAAAATAATATAAAAGTGTAAAATAAAGCCCATAAACATCCAAACCAGATAATATAAAAGCATGGAACAATCAAAAATTATAGATACGTTCGAGACGTATCAGGCCGCGCCCCCTCCCTAGGGAGTCCAAATTGGACTAGGGAGGGGGTGCGCCCCCTTTCCTTCTCCTCTTCCTCTCCCTTCCCTCTTTCCCCCCTCTGGAAAAGGAAAGGGAGTCCAACCAGGATTGGGAGTCATAGTTGGACTCCCCCCTTTGGGGCACCCCCTAGGCTGGCCGCCTCCTCCCCTCCTCCTTTATATACGGGGGCGGGGTGCACCCCAAAGGCACACCAAGATTTTTCTTAGCCGTGTGCGATACCCCCCTCCATAGTTTACCACCTCGGTCATATTGTCGTATGGTGACCCACAAGTATAGGGGATCGCAACAGTTTTCGAGGGTAGAGTATTCAACCCAAATTTGTTGATTCGACACAAGGGGAGCCAAAGAATATTCTCAAGTATTAGCAGCTGAGTTGTCAATTTAACCACACCTGGAAACTTAATATCTGCAGCAAAGTGTTTAGTTGCAAAGTAATATGATAGTAGTGGTAACGATAGCAAAAGTAACGGTAGCAAAAGTAATGTTTTGGTATTTTGTAGTGATGATAACAATAGCAACGGAAAATTAAATAAGCGAAGACCAATATATGGAAAGCTCGTAGGCAATGGATCAGTGATGGAGAATTATGCCGGATGTGGTTCATCATGTAACAGTCATAACCTAGGGTGACACAGAACTAGCTCCAATTCATCAATGTAATGTAGGCATGTATTCAGAATATAGTCATACGTGCTTATGGAAAAGAACTTGCATGACATCTTTTGTCCTACCCTCCCGTGGCAGCGGGGTCCTAGCGGAAACTAAGGGATATTAAGGCCTCCTTTTAATAGAGTACCGGAGCAAAGCATTAACACATAGTGAATACATGAACTCCTCAAACTACGGTCATCACCGAAAGTGGTCTCGATTATTGTCACTTCGGGGTTGCCGGATCATAACACATAGTATGTGACTATAGACTTGCAAGATAGGATCAAGAACTCACATATATTCATGAAAACATAATAGGTTCAGATCTGAAATCATGGCACTCGGGCCCTAGTGACAAGCATTAAGCATAGCAAAGTCATAGCAACATCAATCTCAGAACATAGTGGATACTAGGGATCTAACCCTAACAAAACTAACTTGATTACATGATAAATCTCATCCAATCCATCACCGTCCAGCAAGCCTACGATGGAATTACTCACGCACGGCGGTGAGCATCATGAAATTGGTGATGGAGGATGGTTGATGATGACGATGATGACGGATTACCCTCTCCGGAGCCCCAAACGGACTCCGGATCAGCCCTCCCGGGAGAGTTTAGGGCTTGGCGGCGGCTCCGTATCGTAAAACGCAATGAATCTTTCTCCCTGATTTTTTTCTCTCCGAACATGAATATATAGAGTTGGAGTTGAGGTCGGAGGAGCTCCAAGGGGTCCACGAGGTAGGGCCCCCCCACCCTCATGGCTAGGGTGTGGGCCCCCTGGCCTTGATCTTTTGCCAGTATTTTTTATTATTTCCAAAAATAATCTCCGTGGAGTTTCAGGTCATTCCGAGAACTTTTGTTTCTGCACATAAATAACACCATGGCAATTCTGCTGAAAACAGGGTCAGTCCGGGTTAGTTCCATTCAAATCATGCAAGTTAGAGTCCAAAACAAGGGCATAAGTGTTTGGAAAAGTAGACACGACAGAGACGTATCGTCGTAGTGCTTAGGCGAAGCCCTGCGCGAATCACATCACCAATACTGTTGCCACGCCGTCGTGCTGACGGAACTCTCCCTCGACCCTCTACTAGATTAAGAGCTCAGGGGACGTCATCGAGCTGAACGTGTGCTGAACACGGAGGTGTCGTACGTTCGGTACTTGGATCGGTTGGATCATGAAGACGTTCGACTACATCAACCGCGTTAACATAACACTTTAGCTTTCGGTCTATGAGGGTACATGGACACACTCTTCCGGTCTTGTTGCTATAAATCTCCTAGATAGATCTTGCATGATCGTAGGAATTTTTTTGAATTACTATGTTCACTAACAGAGGCATCCGAGTCAGGTCTATGCGTAGATGATATATGCACGAGTAGAACACAAAGAGTTGTGGGCGATAATAGTCATACTACTTACCACCAACGTCTTACTTTGATTCGGCGGTATTGTTAGATGAAGCGGCTCGGACCGACATTACATGACCGCGTTCATGAGATTGGTTCAACCAACGTGCTTTGCACACAGGTGGCTGGCAGGTGTCTGTTTCTCCAACTTTAGTTGAATCTTGTTTGACTACGACCGGTCCTTGTTGAAGGTTAAAACAACACACTTGACGAAAAATCGTTGTGGTTTTGATGCATAGGTAATAACGGTTCTTCCTAGAAGCCCGTAGCAGCCATGTAAAACTTGCAACAACAAAGTAGAGGACGTCTAACTTGTTTTTGTAGGGCATGTTGTGATGTGATATGGTCAAGACGTGATGAAATATAAATTGTTGTATGAGATGATCATCTTTTGTAAAAGTTATCGGCAACTGATAGGAGCCTTATGGTTGTCGCTTTATTGTATGAAATGCAATCGCCATGTAATTGCTTTACTTTATCACTAAGCAGTAGCGATAGTGATAGAAGCAATAGTTGGCGAGATGACAACGATGCTGCGATGGAGATCAAGGTGTCAAGACGGTGATGAGGGAGAACATGACGGTGCTTTGGAGATGGAGATCAAAGGCACAAGATGATGATGGCCATATCATGTCACATATTTTGATTGCATGTGATGTTTATCCTTTATGCATCTTATTTTGCTTAGTACGATGGTAGCATTATAAGATGGCCCCTCACTAAATTTCAAGGTATAAGTGTTCTCCCTGAGTATGCACCGTTGCTATAGTTCGTCGTGCTGAGACACCACGTGATGATCGGGTGTGATAAGCTCTACATTCACATACAACGGGTGCAAGCCAGTTTTGCATGTGCAGAATATTCAGGTTAAACTTGACGAGCCTAGAATATGTAGATATGGCCTCGGAACACTGAGACCAAAAGGTCGAATGTGAATCCTATAGTAGATATGATCAACATAGAGATGTTCACCATTGAAAACTACTCCATCTCACATGGTGATCGGAAATGGTTTAGTTGATATGGATCACGTGATCATTTAGATGACTAGAGGGATGTCTATCTAAGTGGGAGTTCTTAAGTAATATGATTAATTAAACTTTAATTTATCATGAACTTAGTACCTGATAGTTTTTGCCTGTCTATGTTGTTGTAGATCAATGGCTCGTGCTACCACTCCCTTGAATTTTAATGCATTCCTAGAGAAAGCTAAGTTGAAAGATGATGGTAGCAACTACACGGACTGGGTCCGTAACTTGAGGATTATCCTCATTGCTGCATAGAAGAATTACGTTCTAGAAGCACCGCTGGGTGCAAGACCCACTGCAGGAGCAACTCTGGACGTTATGAATAAATGGTAGAGCAAAGTTGATGACTACTCGATAGTTCAGTGTGCCATGCGTTACGGCTTAGAATCGGGACTTCAAAGACGTTTTGAACGTCATAGAGCATATGAGATGTTCCAGGAGTTGAAGTTAATATTTCAAGTAAATGCCCGAGTTGAGAGATATGAAGTCTCCAACAAGCTCTATAGCTGCAAAATGGAGGAGAATAGTTTTGTCAGTGAACACATACTTAGAATGTCTGGGTACCACAACCACTTGACTCAGCTGGGAGTTAATCTTCCTGATGATAGTGTCATTGACAGAGTTCTTCAATCACTGCCACCAAGCTATAAAGGCTTCGTGATGAACTATAATATTCAAGGGATGGAAAAGACAATTCCCGAGCTCTTCGCGATGCTAAAGGCTGCGGAGGTAGAAATCAAGAAGGAGCATCAAGTGTTCATGCTTAATAAGACCACTAGTTTCGAGAAAAGGGGCAAAGGGAAGAAGGGGAACTTCAAGAAGAACGGCAAGCAAGTTGCTACTCAAGGGAAGAAACCTAAGTCTGGATCTAAGCCTGGGACTGAGTGCTTCTACTTCAAAGGGACTGGTCACTGGAAGCGGAACTGCCCCAAGTATTTGGCGGATAAGAAGGATGGCAAAGTGAAAGGTATATTTGATATACATGTTATTGATGTGTACCTTACTAATGCTCATAGTAGCGCCTCGGTATTTGATACTGGTTCTGTTGCTCATATTTGTGATGACCCACAAGTATAGGGGATCTATCGTAGTCCTTTCGATAAGTAAGAGTGTCGAACCCAACGAGGAGCAGAGGGAAATGATAAGCGGTTTCCAGCAAGGTATTCTCTGCAAGTACTGAAATAAGTGGTAACAGATAGTTTTGTGATAGGATAATTTGTAACGAGCAACAAGTAACAAAAGTAAATAAAGTGCAGCAAGGTGGCCCAATCCTTTTGTAGCAAAGGACAAGCCTGGACAACCTCTTATATGATGTAAAGCGCTCCCGAGGACACATGGGAATATCGTCAAGCTAGTTTTCATCACGCTCATATGATTCGCGTTCGGCACTTTGATAATTTGGTATGTGGGTGGACCGGTGCTTGGGTGCCGCCCTTACTTGGACAAGCATCCCACTTATGATTAACCTCTACTGCAAGCATCCGCAACTACAACAAAAGTATTAAGGTAAACCTAACCATAGCATGAAACATATGGATCCAAATCAGCCCCTTACGAAGCAACGCATAAACTAGGGTTTAAGCTTCTGTCACTCTAGAAACCCATCATCTACTTATTACTCCCCAATGCCTTCCTCTAGGCCCAAACAATGGTGAAGTGTCATGTAGTCGACGTTCACATAACACCACTAGAGGAGAGACAACATACATCTCATCAAAAATCGAACGAATACCAAATTCACATGACTGCTAATAGCAAGACTTCTCCCATGTCCTCAGGAACAAAAGTAACTACTCACAAAGCATAAACATGTTCATAATCAGAGGGGTATTAATATGCATCTAGGATCTGAACATATGGTCTTCCACCAATTAAACCAACTAGCATCAACTACAAGGAGTAATTAACACTACTAGCAACCTACTAGCACCAATCCCGGACTTGAAGACAAGAATTGGATACAAGAGATGAACTAGGGTTTTGAGATGAGATGGTGCTGATGAAGATGTTGATAGAGATTGCCCTCTCCCGATGAGAGGAGCGTTGGTGATGACGGTGGCGATGATTTCCCCCTTCGGGAGGGAAGTTTCCCCGGCAGAACAGCTCCGCCAGAGCCCTAGATTGGTTCCGCCTCGTGGCGGCGGAGTTTAGTCCGAGAAGATGGCTTATGATTTTTTTTCCATCGAAAGACTCCATATAGTAGAAGATGGTCACCTGAGGGCCACCAGGGGGCCCACGAGGTAGGGGGCGCGCCCAGGGGGGTAGGGCGCGCCCCCACCCTCGTGGGCAGGGTGTGGCCCCCCTGGTGAAGTTCTTGCTCTCAGTATTTTTTATATATTTGGGAAACATCTTCCGTGAAGTTTCAGGACTTTTGGAGCTGTGCATAATAGGTCTCTAATATTTGCTCCTTTTTCAGTCCAGAATCCCAGCTGTCGGTATTCTCCCTCTTTATGTAAACCTTGTAAAATAAGGGAGAATAGGCATAAGTATTGTGACATAATGTGTAATAACAACCCATAATGCAATAAATATCGATATAAAAGCATGATGCAAAATGGACGTATCAACTCCCCCAAGCTTAGACCTCGCTTGTCCTCACGTGAAAAGCCGAAATCGAAAAATATGTCCACATGTTTAGAGATAGAGGTGTCCATAAAAATAAAATACGGACATGAGGGCATCATGATCATTCTTAGAACATCAACTCATATAATTCTTTGTCATATAATCTCTAATGCTAGAGTAATAATTCAATCACAATATCAAGTATGAATCATAAACTTCATTGAAAACTAACAAACTACAATCTCAGTCATTGAAGCAATTGCAATTTATCATAACATAGGAAAGAATCAATGTATAAGAGCTTTTCACCAAGCCCACATACTCAACTATCATATAATCTTTCACAATTGCTGACACTCACGCAATACTTATGGGTATGGAGTTCTAATCGGACACAGAGAAGGATAGGGGCTTATAGTTTTGCCTCCCAACGTTTTACCTCAAGGATAATGTCAACAGTAATAGTTCATGAAAACTCACATCCAATTAGCCATATATACCAGGATCTTTCCAACATATTGTGCTTGCCAAAGGATAAAATGTAAAAAGGAAGGGTGAAGATCACCACGACTCTTATGCAATGTAGGAGATAAAAGTAAAACATAGGCCCTTCGCAGAGGGAAGCAGAGGTTGTCATGCGCTTTTATGGTTGGATGCACAAAATCTTAATGCGAAAGAACGTCACTTTATATTGCCACTTGTGATATAGACCTTTATTATGCAGTCTATCGCTTTTATTACTTCCATATCACACGATCGTATAAAGCTTATTTCCTCCACACCAATCAATCATACATATTTAAAGAGCAATTTCTATTGCTTGCACCGATGACAACTTACTTGATGGATCTCACTCAATCCATAGGTAGATATGGTGGACTCTTATGGCAAGACTGGTTTAAGGGTATTTGGAAGCACAAGTAGTATCTCTACTTGGTGCAATGAATTTGGCTAACATGAGGGGGAAAGGCAAGCTCATCATGTTGGAAGATCCAAGACAATATAATTCATCGCAGATGTAAGAAAACATAACCCATTACGTTGTCTTCCTTGTCCAATGTCAACTCTTTAGCATGTCATATTTTAATGAGTGCTCACAATCATAAAAGATGTCCAAGATAGTATATTTATATGTGAAGACCTCTCTTTCTTTATTACTTCCTATTAATTGCAACGATGACCAAAACTGTGTTTGTCAACCCTCAACAACTTTTATTCATCATACTCTTTCTATGTGAGCTCATTACTCTCCATAAGATTCACATGATCTCTTTGTTTCTTTTTATTTATTTCTCTTTTCTTTTATTCACTTAGGATCATGGCAAAATAATCAAGCCCTTGACTCAACACTAATCTTTATTTTATAGCTCATGGACTCGATTACATAGAAGGATAATAAAGCAAAACTCACAACTAGATCATACTAAGAACTTTTATTCTACTAGATCAAGATATTACCAAAAGGATCAAACTAAGAAAAATGGTAAAGATAAAAGTGATGGTGATACGATACCGGGGCACTCCCCCAAGATTGGCAGTTGCCAAGTGGAGTGCCCATACTCAGGTGATTATGTCTCCTTTGTTGGTGAAGAAGGTGGAGTTGTTGATGATGGATAGTCGCACATCGAGTGTAGTAGGTCTTCTAACTTGCGGATAATGCCCTTGAGTGCGATGATATGCTCCTTCAACAAAATATTTTCATGTGTGAGATACTTATTTTGTATACGAGCCAACTCAATCATCTTGAAAACTTCGATTTCTATTGGGGTAAGAAGATTGTGATCCAGTTGAAGGGTGTCTTCTGTTGTTGGAACTTGGTCCTCCATGGCCTTCTTGATCCCTTCATCCTTATTGATCTCCATAGGTTCTTCTCTCTTCAGCTCTATCTTCATTAGCCAAGTATCGTTGACCTCATGGTTGGAGGAGGAGGGAGACGACATAGTGCCTGGTCTTTACAACCCTGACAGAAAACAGCTCGACACAAAGACATGAGATTTTTGCGTGATACGGGAGTCAAAACCCCCGAGAGATTATATAATGAATTTTTACCGACTAAAATACGTGTCGTGTACGAAAACGGAGTCTGGAGATCACACGAGGTGCCCACGAGGTAGGGGGCGTGCCTAGTAGGGTAGGGCGCGCCCTCCACCCTCGTGGAGCCCTCGTGTCCTTCCCGTACTGCTGCTTATTTTTCTATTTTTCTAAATATTCCAAAATAGAGAAATATTGCCTTAAGAACTGTTTTGGAGTCGGTTTACTTACCGTACCACATACCTATTCCTTTTCGGAGTCTGAAACGTTCTGGAAAGTGTCCCTTATGTATTCCTCCGGGGTTACGGTTTCAATAACATTGGTTTCAACATTTATTGGATTACCTGAGATATAATGTTTGATTCTTTGACCGTTTACCACCTTCGGATTTGTGCCTTCGAAGTTGTTGATTTTTATGGCACCGGAACGGTAGACCTCCTCGATGACGTAAGGACCTTCCCATTTAGAAAGAAGTTTTCCTGCAAAAAATCTTAAACGACAGTTGTATAGCAATACATAATCACCTACATTAAACTCACACTTTTGTATCCTTGTGTCATGCCATCTTTTAACCTTTTCTTTAAACAACTTGGCATTTTCGTAGGCTTGAGTTCTCCATTCATCCAGTGAGCTAATATCAAATAACCTCTTCTCACCGGCAAGTTTAAAATCATAATTATGTTCTTTAATATCCCAATAAGCCTTGTGTTCTAGTTCGAGAGGTAAGTGACATGCTTTTCCATAGACCATTTTATACAGAGACATACCCATAGGATTTTTATATGCAGTTCTATAGGCCCATAATGCATCATCTAGTTTCTTGGACCAATTCTTTCGAGACCTATTAACAGTCTTTTGCAAAATTAATTTGAGTTCTCTATTACTCAATTCTACTTGACCACTAGACTGAGGGTGATAAGGAGATGCAATTCTATGATTAACATCATATTTAGCAAGCATTTTACGGAAAGCACCATGAATAAAATGTGAACCACCATCAGTCATTAAATATCTAGGGACTCCAAATCTTGGAAAAATAACTTCTTTAAGCATTTTAATAGAAGTGTTATGATCAGCACTACTAGTTGGAATAGCTTCTACCCACTTAGTAACGTAATCAACAGCAACTAAAATATGTGTATATCCATTAGAGGAAGGAAAGGGTCCCATATAATGAAAGCCCCAAACATCAAACGGTTCAATAACAAGTGAATAATTCATAGGCATTTCTTGACGTCTACTAATATTACCAATTCTTTGACATTCATCACAAGATAAGACAAACTTACGGGCATCCTTGAAGAGAGTAGGCCAATAAAAACCAGATTACAGTACCTTGTGTGCAGTTCTATCTCCAGCATGGTGTCCTCCATAAGCTTCAGAGTGACACTTGCGTAGGATCTGTTCATGTTCATGCTCAGGTACACAACGTCTAATAACACCATCTACTCCTTCTTTATAAAGATGTGGGTCATCCCAAAAGTAATGCCTCAAATCATAGAAGAACTTTTTCTTTTGCTGGTATGTGAAACTAGGTGGTATAAACTTAGCAACAATGTAATTAGCATAATCAGCATACCATGGAGCAGTGTGAGAAGCATTTATGATATTTAATTGCTCATCAGGAAAGCTATCATCAATAGGTAGTGGGTCATCAAGCACATTTTCTAACCTAGACAAGTTGTCTGCAACGGGGTTCTCAGCTCCTTTTCTATCAACAATATGCAAATCAAATTCTTGTAGCAAGAGAACCCATCTAATAAGTCTAGGTTTGGCATCTTTCTTTTCCATAAGATATTTAATAGCAGCATGATCAGTGTGGATAGTTACTTTAGAATCAACGATATAAGGTCTAAATTTATCACAAGCAAATACAACTGCTAAGAATTCTTTTTCAGTAGTAGCATAGTTTCTTTGAGCATTTTCTAGAGTTTTACTAGCATATTGAATAACATTTAGTTTCTTATCAACTCTTTGTCCTACAACAGCACCTACAGCATAATCACTAGCATCACACATAATTTCAAAGGGTAAATTCCAGTCAGGTGGCTGAACAATAGGTGCAGAAATCAATGCTTTCTTAAGTATTTCAAATGCTTCTACACAATCATCATTAAAGACAAATGGTATATCCTTTTGTAATAAATTAGTCAGAGGCCGAGAAATTTTTGAGAAGTCCTTAATGAACCTCCTATAAAAACCGGCATGACCAAGGAAACTTCTTATACCTTTGATGTCCTTGGGACATGGCATCTTTTCAATAGCATCAACCTTGGCTTTATCAACTTCAATACCTCTTTCAGAAACTTTATGCCCCAAGACAATACCTTCATTAACCATAAAGTGGCATTTTTTCAAATTCAAGACAAGATTAGTTTCTTCACATCTCTGCAAAACTCGATCAAGATTGCTCAAGCAATCATCAAAAGAAGATCCATTGACGGAAAAGTCGTCCATGAAAACCTCACAAATCTTTTCACAAAAATCATAGAATATAGCCATCATGCATCTTTGAAAGGTAGCAGGTGCATTACATAAACCAAAAGGCATACGTCTATAAGCAAAAGTACCAAAAGGGCATGTAAAAGTAGTCTTTGATTGATCTTTGGCTGACACAGGTATTTGAGAGAAACCAGAATAACCATCTAGAAAGCAAAAATGTGTATGCTTGGATAATCTTTCTAGCATTTGATCAATAAAAGGTAAGGGGTAATGATCCTTTTTAGCTGCCTTATTTAATTTGCGGAAATCAATTACCATCCAATAACCTATAATAATTCTTTGAGGGATCAATTCATCTTTATCATTAGGAACAACAGTAATACCTCCCTTCTTAGGGACACAATGGACAGGGCTTACCCACTGACTATCAGCAACGGGATAAATTATACCTGCCTCAAGGAGCTTTAGTATCTCCTTTCTTACCACTTCTTTTATTTTAGGATTTAGCCCGCGTTGATGATCACGAACTAGTTTAGCATCTTCTTCCAAATTAATTTTATGTTGACATAGAGTGGGACTAATGCCCTTAAGATCATCAAGAGTATACCCAATAGCAGCACGGTGCTTCTTTAGAGTTTTCAATAATCTCTCTTCTTCATGCTCTGAAAGATTAGCACTAATAATAACATGATATATCTTTTTCTCATCAAGATAAGCATATTTAAGAGTATCAGACAACGGTTTAAGCTCAAACATGGGATCACCCTTGGGTGGAGGGGGATCTCCTAGGATTTCAACACGTAAATTATTTTTCAGAATAGGTTCTTGTTTAAAGAATACTTCATCTAATTCCCTTCTTTCATTCATAAACATATCATTTTCATGGTCTAGCAAATATTGTTTTAACGGATCACTAGGAGGTACGACAATAGAAGGAAGACCAATAATTTCATCCTTGCTAGGTAATTCTTCTTCACGGTGTTGTCTACTGAATTTAGAAAAATTAAATTCATGAGTCATATCATCTAAACCGATAGTAACAACATCTCTTTTGCAATCCATGGTAGCATTAACGGTGTTCAAGAAGGGTCTACCAAATATAATGGGACAAAAGCTATCTTGCGGGGAACCAAGAACAAGAAAATCAGCAGGATATTTAGCTTTCCCACACAAGACTTCAACATCTCTAACAATTCCCATTGGTGAAATAGTGTCTCTATTGGGAAGTTTAATTGTGACATCAATATCTTCTATTTCAGCAGGTGCAATCTCATGCATAATTTCTTTGTATAAGGAATGAGGTATTGCGCTAGCACTAGCACCTACGTCACATAAGCCATGATAACAATGATCTCCTATTTTAACAGAAATAACAAGCATGCCTACCACAGGTCTAGGTTTATCTTTAGCACAAGGTTTAGCAATTCTAGCAGTTTCATTACAGAAATAAATAACATGCCTATCAATATTATCAGCCAAGAGATCTTTAACAATAGCAATATTAGGTTCAACTTTAACTTGCTCAGGAGGTGTATATGTTTTAATATTGCTTTTACGAACTACAGTTGAAGCTTTAGCATGATCCTTTATCCTAACAGGGAAAGGTGGTTTCTCAACATAAGAAGTAGGAAGAATAGGATCATTATAAGTGATAGTCTTTTCTTCAACTTTAATAGGTGCAGCTACTTTTACTTCTATGGGAGGATGATATTTAAACCACTTCTCCTTGGGGAGATCAACATAGGTAGCAAAAGATTCACAGAAAGAAGCTACTATCTCAGAGTCAAGTCCATATTTAGTGCTAAATTTACGAAAAATATCAGTATCCATAAAAGATTTGACACAATCAAAACTAGGTGTCATACCTGACTCCTTACCATTGTCGAGGTCCCAATCTTCAGAGTTGCATTTAATTCTTTCCAATAAATTACATTTGAATTCAATAGTCTTCATCATAAAAGAGCCAGCATAAGAAGTATCAAGCATGGTGCGATTGTTACCAGAAAGCCGAGCATAAAATTTTTGAATAATCATTTCTCTTTAGAGCTCATGATTGGGGCATGAATATAACATTGATTTAAGCCTCCCCCAAGCTTGAGCGATGATTTCTCCTTCGCGAGGCCAAAAATTATATATATAATTGCGATCACGATGAACAAGATGCATAGGATAAAACTTCTGATGAAATTCCAATTTCAATCGTTTGTAATTCCAAGACCTCATATCATCACATAGCCTATACCATGTCGATGCATCTCCCCTCAAAGATAAAGGGAATACCTTCTTATTAACTACATCTTCGGGTACACCTGCAAGCTTAAATAATCCACAAACTTCATCCACATATATCAGATGTTCATCAGGATGTTTCGTTCTGTCTCCTAGAAAAGGATTAGCTAGCAGTTTTTCTATCATACCCGCAGGAACTTCAAAGCAAGCATTTTCATTTTCATATTCATTTTCAGTAGGTTCAATAGGTTGAGGAGCAACTCTTTGCTCTACTGGTCGGGGTGAAGATACCCCGAACAAGCCCCTCGGAGGATTACTTTCCATAGTAACAAGTGACAGTAAATTTCAGCACACTATATAAATTTTTCCTTACCAAATTCCACCTACCAAAGGCGCTTCACTCCCCAGCAACGGCGCCAGAAAAGAGTCTTGATGACCCACAAGTATAGGGGATCTACCGTAGTCATTTCGATAAGTAAGAGTGTCGAACCCAACGAGGAGCAGAAGGAAATGATAAGCGATTTCCAGCAAGGTATTCTCTGCAAGTACTGAAATAAGTGGTAACGGATAGTTTTGTGATAGGATAATTTGTAACGAGAAACAAGTAACAAAAGTAAATAAAGTGCAGCAAGGTGGCCCAATCCTTTGTAGCAAAAGACAAGCCTGAACAAACTCTTATATGATGTAAAGCGCTCCAGAGGACACATGGGAATATCGTCAAGCTAGTTTTCATCACGCTCATATGATTCGCGTTTGGTACTTTGATAATTTGGTATGTGGGTGGACCGGTGCTTGGGTGCTGCCCTTACTTGGACAAGCATCACACTTATGATTAACCTCTATTGCAAGCATCCGCAACTACAACAAAAGTATTAAGGTAAACCTAGCCATAGCATGAAACATATGGATCCAAATCAGCCCCTTACGAAGCAACGCATAAACTAGGGTTTAAGCTTTTGTCACTCTAGCAACCCATCATCTACTTACTAATCCCCAATGCCTTCCTCTAGGCCCAAACAATGGTGAAGTGTCATGTAGTCGACGTTCACATAACACCACTAGAGGAGAGACAACATACATCTCATCAAAATATCGAACGAATACCAAATTCACATGACTACTAATAGCAAGACTTCTCCCATGTCCTCAGGAACAAAAGTAAATACTCACAAAGCATAAACATGTTCATAATCAGAGGGGTATTAATATGCATATAGGATCTGAACATATGATCTTCCACCAATTAAACCAACTAGCATCAACTACAAGGAGTAATTAACACTACTAGCAACCTACTAGCACCAATCCCGGACTTGAAGACAAGAATTGGATACAAGAGATGAACTAGGGTTTTGAGATGAGATGGTGCTGATGAAGATGTTGATGGAGATTGCCCTCTTCCGATGAGAGGAGCGTTGGTGATGACGATGGCGATGATTTCCCCCTCTGGGAGGGAAGTTTCCCCGGCAGAACAGCTCCGCCAGAGCCCTAGATTGGTTCCGCCAAGATTCCGCCTCGTGGCGGCGGAATTTCGTCCGAGAAGATGGCTTATGATTTTTTTTCCATTGAAAGACTCCATATAGCAGAAGATGGTCACCGGAGGGCCACCAGGGGGGCCCACGAGGTAGGGGGCGCGCCCAGGGGGTAGGGCGCGCCCCCCACCCTCGTGGGTAGGGTGTGGCCCCCTGGTGAAGTTCTTGCTCTCAGTATTTTTTATATATTTGGAAAACATCTTCCGTGAAGTTTCAGGACTTTTGGAGCTGTGCAGAATAGGTCTCTAATATTTTCTCCTTTTCCAGCCCAGAATCCCAGCTGCCGGTATTCTCCCTCTTTATGTAAACCTTGTAAAATAAGGGAGAATAGGCATAAGTATTGTGACATAATGTGTAATAACATCCCATAATGCAATAAATATCGATATAAAAGCATGATGCAAAATGGACGTATCAATTTGCAACTCGAAACAGGGGCTACGGATTAAACAAAGATTGGCTAAGAACGAGGTGACGATGCGCGTGGGAAATGGTTCCAAGGTTGATGTGATCGTCGTTGGCACGCTACATCTACATCTACCGTCGGGATTAGTTTTAGACCTGAATAATTGTTATTTGGTGCCAGCGTTAAGCATGAACATTATATCTGGATCTTGTTTGATGCGAGACAGTTATTCATTTAAATCAGAGAATAATAGTTGTTCTATTTATATGAGTAATATCTTTTATGGTCATGCACCCTTGATGAGTGGTCTATTTTTATTGAATCTCGATTGTAGTGATACACATATTCATAATATTCAAGCCAAAAGATGCAAAGTTAATAATGATAGTGCAACTTATTTGTGGCACTGCCGTTTAGGTCATATTGGTGTAAAGCGCATGAAGAAACTCCATGCTGATGGGCTTTTGGAATCACTTGATTATGAACCACTTGATGCTTGCGAACCATGCCTCATGGGCAAGATGACTAAGACTCCGTTCTCCGGAACAATGGAGCGAGCAACTGACTTATTGGAAATAATATATACTGATGTATGCGGCCCGATGAGTGTTGAGACTCACGGCGGGTATCGTTATTTTCTGACCTTCACAGATGATTTGAGCAGATATGGGTATATCTACTTGATGAAAGATAAGTCTGAAACATTTGAAAAGTTCAAAGAATTTCATAGTGAAGTGGAAAATCATCGTAACAAGAAAATAAAGTTTCTACGATCTGATCGTGGGGGTGAATATTTGAGTTATGAGTTTAGTCTTCATTTGAAACAATGTGGAATAGTTTCGCAACCCACGCCACTTGGAACACCACAGCGTAATGGTGTGTCCGAACGTCGTAACCGTACCTTATTAGATATAATGGTGCGATCTATGATGTCCCTTACCGATTTACCACTATCGTTTTGGGGTTATGCTTTAGAGATAGTTGCATTCACGTTAAATAGGGCACCATCTAAATCCGTTGAGACCTAAGCTGTCGTTTCTTAAAGTTTGGGGCTGCGATGCTTATGTGAAAAATATTCAACCTGATAAGCTAGAACCCAAATTGAAGAAATGCATCTTCATAGGATACCCAAAGGAAACTGTTGGGTACACCTTCTATCATAGATCCGAAGGCAAGATATTCGTTGCTAAGAATGGATCCTTTCTAGAGAAGGAGTTTCTCTCGAAAGAAGTGAGTGGGAGGAAAGTAGAACTTGATGAGCTAGTTGTACCTTCTCCCGAATTGGAAAGTAGTTCATCAGAGTAACCAGTTCCAGTGATTCCTGCACTAATTAGTGAGGAAGTTAATGATGATGATCATGAAACTTCAGATCAAGTTACTACCGAACATCGTAGGTCAACCAGAGTATGGTCCGCACCAGAGTGGTACGGTAATCTTGTTATCGAGGTCATGTTACTAGACCATGATGAACCTACGAACTATGAGGAAGCGATGATGAGCCCAGATTCCACGAAATGGCTTGAGGCCATGAAATCTGGGATGGGATCCATGTATGAGAACAAAGTGTGGACTTCGGTTGACTTGCCCGATGATCGGCAAGCCATAGAGAATAAATGGATCTTCAAGAAGAAGACTGGCGCTGATGGTAATGTTACTGTCTACAAAGCTCGACTTGTTGCAAAAGGTTTTCGACAAGTTCAAGGAGTTGACTATGATGAAACCTTCTCACCCGTAGCGATGCTTAAGTCTGTCCGAATCATGTTAGAAATTGCCGCATTTTATGATTATGAAATTTGGCAAATGGATGTCAAAACTGCATTCCTTATTGGATATCTTAAAGAAGAGTTGTATATGATGCAACCAGAAGGTTTTGTCGATCCTAAAGGTGCTAACAAAGTGTGCAAGCTCCAGCGATCCATTTGTGGACTGGTGCAAGCCTCTCGGAGTTGGAATATACGCTTTGATAGTTTGATCAAAGCATATGGTTTTATACAGACTTTGGAGAAACCTGTATTTACAAGAAAGTGAGTGGGAGCTCTGTAGCATTTCTAATATTATATGTGGATGACATATTGTTGATTGGAAATAATACATAATTTCTGGATAGCATAAAAGGATACTTGAATACGAATTTTTCAATGAAAGACCTTGGTGAAGTTGCTTATATATTGGGCATCAAGATCTATAGATATAGATCAAGACGCTTAATTGGACTTTCACAAAGCACATACCTTGATAAAGTTTTGAAGAAGTTCAAAATGGATCAGTCAAAGAAAGGGTTCTTGCCTGTGTTACAAGGTGTGAAGTTGAGTCAGACTCAATGCCCGACCACTTCAGAAGATGGAGAGAAAATGATGATCATTCCCTATGTCTTAGCCATAGGTTCTATCATGTATGCAGTGCTGTGTACTAGACCTGATGTGTGCCTTGCTATAAGTTTAGCAGGGAGGTACTAAAGTAATCCAGGAGTGGATCACTGGACAGCGGTCAAGAACATCCTGAAATACCTGAAAAGGACTAAGGATATGTTTCTCGTTTATGGAGGTGACAAAGAGCTTGTCATAAATGGTTACGTCGATGCAAGCTTTGACACTGATTCGGATGACTCTAAGTCACAAACCGGATACGTAATTATATTAAATGATGGAGCTGTCAGTTGGTGCAGTTCCAAGCAGAGCGTCGTGGCAGGATCTACGTGTGAAGCGGAGTACATAGCTGCTTCGGAAGTAGCAAATGAAGGAGTTTGGATGAAGGAGTTCATATCTGATCTAGGTGTAATACCTAGTACATCGGGCCCAATGAAAATATTTTGTGACAATACTGGAGCAATTGCCTTGGCGAAGGAATCCAGATTTCACAAGAGAACCAAACACATCAAGAGACGCTTCAATTCCATCCATGATCAAGTCAATGAGGGAGACATAGAGATTTCCAAGATACACACGGATCTGAATGTTGCAGACCCGTTGACTAAGCCTCTTCCACGAGAAAAACATGATCAGCACCAAGACTCCATGGGTGTTAGAATCATTACTATGTAATCTAGATTATTGACTCTAGTGCAAGTGGGAGACAGAAGGAAAAATGCCCTAGAGGCAATAATAAAGTTGTTATTTATATTTCCTTATATCATGATAAATGTTTATTATTCATGCTAGAATTGTATTAACCGGGAACTCACTACATGTGTGAATACATAGACAAACAGAGTGTCCCTAGTATGCCTCCACTTGACTAGCTCGTTAATTAAAGATGGTTAAGTTTCTTGACCATAGACATGTGTTGTCACTTGATCAACGGGGTCACATCATTAGAGAATGATGTGATGGACAAGACCCAACTGTTAGCTTAGCATAATGATCATTTAGTTTTATTGCTATTGCTTTCTTCATGACTTATACATATTCCTCTGACTATGAGATTATGCAACTCCCGAATATCGAAGGAACACTTTGTGTGCTATCAAACATCACAACGTAACTGGTTGATTATAAATATGTTCTACAGGTGTCTCTGAAGGTGTTTGTTGAGTTGGCATAGATCGAGATTAGGATTTGTCACTCCGTGTATCGGAGAGGTATCTCTGGGCCCTATCGGTAATGCACATCACTATAAGCCTTGCAAGCAATGTGACTAATGAGTTAGTTATGGGATGATGCATTATGAAACAAGTAAAGAGACTTGCCGGTAACGATATTGAACTAAGTATGATGATACCGACGATTGAATCTCGGGCAAGTAACATACCGATGGCAAAGGAAACAACGTATGTTGTTGTGCGATTTGACCGATAAAGATCTTCATTGAATATGTAGGAGCTAATATGAGCATCCAAGTTCCGCTATTGGTTATTGACCGGAGATGTGTCTCCGTCATGTCTACATAGTTCTCGAACCCGTAGGGTCCGCACGCTTAACGTTCGTTGACGATTTGTATTATGAGTTATGTGTTTTGCTGACCGAAGTTTGTTCGGAGTCCCGGATGAGATCACGGACATGACGAGGAGTCTCTAAATGGCGAGAGGTAAAGATTCATATATTGGAAGGTTGTATTCGGACATCGGAATGGTTCCGAGTGATTCGGGTATTTTTTTTCGGAGTACCGAGGGGTTACCGGAACCCCCCGGGGGAATATTGGGCCTACACGGGCCATAGGGGAGAGGGGAGGCATCCCACAAGGGGTGGTCGCGCCCCCTCCCTATAGGGAGTCTGAATTGGACTAGGGAGGGGTGCCCCCTCCCTTTCCTTATCCTCTTCCTCTCCCTTCCCTCTTTCCCTCCTCCGAAAAGGAAAGCGAGTCCAACTAGGATTGGGAGTCCTAGTTGGACTCCCCCCTTTGGCGCGCCCCCTAGGCCGGCCGCCTCCTCCCCTCCTCCTTTATATACAGGGGTGGGGGGCACCCCAAAGGCACACCAACATTTGTCTTAGGCGTGTGCAGTGCCCCCTCCACAGTTTACCACCTCGGTCATATTGTCGTAGTGCTTAGGCGAAGCCCTGCGCGGATCACATCACCAACACTGTCGCCACGCCGTCGTGCTGACAGAACTCTCCCTCGACCCTCTACTGGATCAAGAGCTCGAGGGACGTCATTGAGCTGAACGTTTGCTGAACACGGAGGTGCCGCACGTTCGGTACTTGGATCGGTTGGATCGTGAAGATGTTCGACTACATCAACCGCGTTAACGTGACGCTTCCGCTCTCGGTCTACGAGGGTACGTGGACACATTCTCCCCGTCTCATTGTTATACATCTCCTAGATAGATCTTGCGTGATCGTAGGAAATTTTTTGAATTACTACGTTCCCCAACACCATCCAGTGGCCCAGCCCCGTACCATCAGAGGTAGTGTTGCAGAAGCTTTGCAACAGAGCTCGTGTTGTGGAAACATTTGCAACAGAGCTTGTGTTGCGTTCCAACAAAGATTATGTTGCGGATTTTTTTCGTAGTCTCATGGACTTCTGCAACATAGGCCATGTTTCAGAAACATCCCGCCATAGCGGTTACCTCTTTCTTGCAGCTCCGCCGTTGTTGTTGAAGCACGAGAGATGTTTTTGAAGCAGCTATGTTTCCCCAACATCGACTATGTTTCCGCAACACAGGTTCTGTTGCAATCCTAGTGAGCGGCTCGCATGATGCATCCGAGGATGGACCGATGAAGCACGCGGGCTATGGCGGCGACACGCAAGGCGCTTGCCCCATCCCCAACGCCTCCATCGCAGTAACGTGGGCATCCCCTGAAGCACCTAGGTGCCCCTCATATCCCCTTCAGCGGCCCCAATCGAGGTACACCCCGAGTAGCAGCGAAGAGCTTGACAATTGGGGGAGATGTAGGTGAAAGAGAAAGGTAGGAGACAGAGCGAAGAGATAAGGTCCACAACAGGACGCATGGCACCCAGTCGATGCGGTGGATTACTGTCGAGAAATCAGCCGGCTGAAGCCGAGCATTTTGGAGATCCGTTGGAGATGCTTTTAACACAACTCTTTTAACGAACTCTTGGTAATCAAGATCGATAATGAAAAAGATCATTATTTTGCATGTATCATGAATACTGTAGCAAATATCTCTGGTGATAGTCAAGTATAACTTTTAAAAAAAGATCATTATTTTGTATGTATCCTGAATACCGTAGCAAATATCTTTGGTGGTAGTCAAGTATAACTTTTTTAATACAGTACAGACGCAAGTGCTCATATATATGCGCATACACTTATCCTACCCCTATGAGCACCTTCGAGAGACTGGGTCAGCATATTATCTTGAGATTTACGAAATCACCATAGGTTCCTCGTTGTTAACGAGAACGTCTCCTCCCACTGAAAGCGCATCGACGGAAATTCTGAAATAAATTCAGAAATAATGCGAGCACCAGTACTTGAACCCTGATGGGCTGAGAATATCATTGTCCCTCTAATCATCCAACAACAGGTTTGTTTGCTAGTCAAGTACTCCCTCCATTCCAAATTACTCGCCGTAGAAATGGATGTATCTAGAACTAAAATATATCTAGATACACCCATACCTGCTACAAGTAATTCGAAATGGAGGGTATAACTTAAACCCTTTTTATGACTGTCTTATGGGTACATTGGAATTCACTTACCAAAGTGAACATATACCTCAAGTACAACGACTGCTGATGTAATTTACTCGCGGCCGTGGCTCTCCCTTTTCATGGTACTCTCTCCCATCCGAATTAGTTGGCGCTCGGAGGACATAGAAAAGCATAGAGTTGGTGCTGGATCAGTGAATCCAATGATTGCTGACGCAATCGGGCGCCGCGGAGACGTAGAGCTTTTCGTTGTTTTGCATTCTTCTTCCCCGCCGCCCAGCCCGCCACCATGTCTCGCAAACTTTACAACACGGCCAAATATTATGGACTATCAGTTCGAAAGTGTTTACCTAATCATTGCCTAGTTTCAAGAACAAAACTCTTTGGCTGGGGCATTAGTACTGGATAGTCTCATTGGGCTGTTACTAGTAATCTCTTTTCCTGCTATGATGCTACTATGAGCCGCATACACTAGTTTAGGGGGTCCCCTAATTTGGTGTATCATCTCCTCTAATCATCCGAGTCGTCATTAACAGAAAGAAAAGATGATTGGTTATATTAATAGTACACCACAATGATCAACTTAGTTCGAAAATACAGCTACCTCCCACCATTCATAAATACAAGATGCCATGTTTTAGATATTTTTACAAAAATATTTTCTTTTATAAATTTTTTTGGAAATGAAAGCGTACCCCGGCCTCTGCATCATAATGATGCATGCAGCCATTTTATTAAAAGTTCGCAAAAAAGCACAAAGTCGTCAAAGTATTACAGCTCGCAAATGGAGCGAAAATAAAAAACATAGTTCATGCCGACAATCACAACCAGAATGGCAAAAGGAAGGATAAGCTCGCTAGAATCTTATCATGTTATGCGACCACCATCCGAACCGGTTGAATAAAACTCGTGCTACCATCTTCTGGTTACACCCAGTAACCAAAGGCTCCCTGGATTCCATAGGAGTGAGTAAGGACCACGTACGGATCCAAGCAGTAACTCTGAAGATGATCTGCAAGAAAGTTAAATTGTGTTGTCTGTTAAATATCAAATCATTCCTGCAATTCCATATAGCCCACAAAAGCGCACATATTTCAATCCGAATACGAGCCGCCGTAGTATGTTCAACCCCAGTTAACCATGTTCCAAACAACGATGTAATGTCAACTAGAGGAATAATGTTAAAGGCTATATGAATCGTTCCCCAAAGTAATTTGGCGAGTGGGCATTCAAGAAATAAATGTTGTATTGTTTCATCATGATCACAAAAGCAACATCATGGACTGCCTACCCATCTCCTCTTGATTAAGTTGTCCTTTGTAAGAATCACTTGTTTGTGGACAAACCACATAAAAATTTTAATGCGCAAAGGAACCTTAATCTTCCAAATATGCAACGATCTCGAGATTGGGCCAGAATTAACCAAATCCAAATAGAAAGATTTTACTGTAAAACCCCCATTCTTAGCTAGTTTCCATTGCGTCGAATCTGGTTGGTCGGAGAGGTGAACATCTATCAATCTCCGAACCAAGTGCATCCATGCAGTCCAATGCTCACCAACTAACGCATGTCTGAATTGGATATTCAATGGGCTCGTATGTAGAACTGTGCATATGTAATCCTCCTTATGTTACACAATGTTATAGAAGGTGGGATATTGTACGGCCAGGGGCGTCTCTCCTAACCACGTATCCTTCCCAAACCTTGTTGACATCCCATTGCCAACTAGGAATTTGACCCTAGGAAAGAACAAGTCCTTCACTCTCATAAGCCCTTTCTAGAATGGCGAGTCGATTGGTCTCATGGTAATCTGAGCGAGTGTTTTCGACTGTAGATACTTATTACGCAAAATCTGTGCCCACATACCCTCCGGCTCAGTCTCTAACCGGTAGAGCCATTTGCTCATAAGGCATTTGTTCTTGATTTCTAAGTTCTCAATATCGAGACCGCCCTGGTCTTTTGGTCGACAAAGAATGTCCCACTGCGCGATACGGTATTTCCTCTTGGCCTCATCTGACTGCCAGAAGAATCGAGATCTGAAGAAATCAAGTCGTTTTCGTACCTCTTTTGGAATCTCGAAGAATGATAGTAGGAACATCGGCATACTAGTCAGTGCTGAGTTAATCAGCACTAGCCGACCTCCATAAGACATAAGCTTACCCTTCTAGCAGCTCAGCTTTTTTTCTATTCGATCTTCGATACATTTCCATTCTTTATTAGATGACTTATGGTGGTGGATCGGTATGCCCAAATAACTAAAAGGTAAAGAGCCCAATTCACATCCAAACAATTGTCTACATGTGTCTTGTTCGTCTTTGGCCCTCCCAAAGCAGAACAACTCACTTTTGTGAAAGTTTATCTTTAAACCAGACAATTGTTCGAGGAGGCATAATATAAGTTTCATATTACGCGCCTTAGCAATGTCGTGTTCCATGAATAAGATAGTGTCGTCAGCATACTGTAGAATGGATACTCCTCCATCAACTAGATGAGGAACTAACCCCTCCACTTGCCCATGCCGTTTGGCCCCGCCGATGAGAATGGCCAACATATCGGCCACTATATTAAACAAGAGAGGAGACATGAAATCTCCTTGTCTCAAACCCTTGTGTGTCTGAAAATAATGACCGATATCATTGTTAACCTTGATTCTGACACTACCCTTCTGGACTAGAGAACCCACTTGGTTCCGCCAGACCTCGCTAAATCCTTTCATGCGCATTGCCTGCTGTAGGAAGGGCCACTTTACTTTATCATACGCCTACTCGAAATCCACTTTGAAGATAACCCCATCAAGCTTCTTCGAATGGATTTCATGTAACGTTTCATGCAAAACGACCACCCCTTCAAGTATATGTCGCCCTGGCATGAACGTTGTTTGGCTCGGTTGTACCACTGAATGCGCGATCTGTGTCAATCTATTGGTCCCCACCTTTATGAAGATTTTAAAACTCACGTTAAGAAGACAAATTGGCCTGAACTGTTCAATCCGTACTGCCTCGTCTTTCTTTGGCAATAGCGTGATCATACCAAAGTTAAGATGAAACAACTCTAAATGACCGTTAAAGAAATCATGAAACATAGGCATAAGATCATCTTTAATAATATGCCAACATTTCTTATAGAATTCAGCTGGAAACCCGTCTAGTCCCGGTGCTTTATTCGATTTCATTTGTGAGATTGCGTTCAGAATCTCCTTCTCAGTAAACGGTGCAGCTAAAATATCGTTCTCTTCTACCTGGAGTTGAGGAATATCTCCAATTAAAGTTTCGTCTAGGGTCACCGTACTTGCTTCCGGATGGCCAAACAGTTGTTTATAGTAGTTGGAGATATAAGCTTTCAGATTCTCATGCCCCAAAATTGTCCCCTCGTCTTGTTCAAGCTGAATGATTTTCTTCTTCCTATGTTTGTCATTCGCAATTATATGAAAAATTGTGTATTGTCATCCCCTTGGACAACCTTAAGCACTTTGGCACGCATTGCCCATTTGAACTCCTCTCTAAGAAGAGCTCGTAGGCCTTGCTCAGCTTCGGACTTGGAACTTTGCTCATTCACCGTAAGCAAGTTAGTTTCAGCTTTTAAATCTAAAGCTTCGATCAGACGAGTAAATCGCTCTTTTTCTTGTTTGTAAAGCCCACTTTCATTTCTGGCCCAATCTCGCAAAAACGGTCTCAAATGACAGATCTTATTTTGCCATCTCTCAAGACTAGTGCTTCCACTAACAGGATATTATTCTTTTATAAACTTACAACATCAGAAGGAAAATCATAGTATTGTCACCTGACCAATTTGAACTTTTTCATACATGACGTATGTGACCCCTTCATCACGTATTAAGAGAAAAGTTAGAAAAGTGTGAACGGACGCTTTGTAGGAGGTCGTCTATTTACAAGCAACGTAATGTATACCAAATAAGTCGTGGACAATGTTCAAAAAAAAAATTAAGTCGTGGACATGTAGCTCTATGCCTTATACTTCATTCTAAGCTAAATATTTTTGCAACTTATAATTGTTTTCCCATTGTCCAGGTCTAATCATCTAAGTCAAACGGCATGTACATATATAGATTTCTGTGTTACAAGTACAAGATGTAAGCACCAAAGAAGGAAAGCCTTTTTTGTTTCTAAAATGAGTAAATGGTGATGCCAGGGCATTGGCAAAGCCGGAGGAATTGAATATGGTGAAAGTTTGCCCAAGGAAGATCGTCAATTTTCCTTTTGGAAGAGAACATTAACGAAATTCCACAGTGCATTCTTCAATAAATCAAAATAAAATTAACGTGACATGTGGGGTGAGGTAGCTAAAAATAAGAAAAGTGTACAACATATAAATTATTTAGCCAATCCACATATTGTGATGCATATTGTGTTCTAGCATGATAACCAACCATGGCTACACTAGAGGTGAACTCTAGTTTGGGCTCATCATATGTTTACTGTGAGCTTAGACGTTGATATACGTGCCTACTTCATCCCAGCTACCATGATCATAGTTGTGCCCACGGGAATCAAAATCTTTAATTGGATCGCTACCATGTGGGGAGGTTCGATACCATACAAAACACCCATGTTATTTGTTGTAGGGTTCATCTTTTTGTTCATCATAGGAGGGCTCACTAGAATAATTCTAGCAAATGGAAATGTGCAAGCACATAATAAGTATCAATAAAGTTTCTATTATTAAAGAAAAAACATAGCTAGCTCATGGGAGTAAAGTGGTTTCCGTTTTTAGAATTGCTCGGTAGAAAGATCATCTACAATGGGGTAGGCATTTTTGTTGATAGCGAGATAGCAGAAGTTTCAGTTCTGAAGCTGTACGAGTCCGGTCTTCAGTTGGCATGATATGCATGTGTGCGTGTGTGCGCGTGTGTGATTGATGGTGTGTGTGCAGTGCATCTAAGTTCTGCTTTGTATCCGTTCTTTCGGGAAAGAACCACTCTACCTAGTTCCGATCAATCTTTTCAAGAAATGAACCTTATCTCCCATCCATAAAAAGAAGGAAAAAACTTACAGTCAGCCGACTGATAACATGGGCGCATCCACCACCTCGCGCGGGTGACGCGCGCCCCTTGCTGTCCAACGCACCGCTTATCGTTTTTGTGTGAGATGTAGTGTGTGAGTCAACTCCATACTAACTCATCCCCATGCTTCTTTTCCGCATCTATCGTTGCGGCGGCCCTCGCGGATGTTGGTGTTCCTCCAGTCGTCGCCGTCCGTCTCCTCCATCCATCTAATCTTTGATCCTCTTCCCCCCTCCCCCCCAATATATCGCTGAAATCCCTTGCGGCTGCCATCGTTCACACTGGTCATCAATTGAGCACAAGCATGGTCGCCTCCCATGCACAAGTCCACCCACCTCCTCATCCTCCATGTCGTCCATGGCCGGATGGTGCAGAGGAGCGTGGGGGCTCGCTGCCGATGCTGCAACATGAGTTGTGTTGTAAGAGGTGGAGCTATGGTTTATGTTGCAATGGGGGATCAAAGGCCCATGTCCTTCAAACTGCTAGTCGCACCATGAAACTGTTCCATGTTGCAATGGATGACCAAAGCACACGTCATGTATACGCACAAACGTAACAAGGTCTGTGTTGCAAACCAACCGAGCACAACACGGTCATCTTCTATATCTAAATAGTTAGCCCCCACTAACATATTTTTTTCAACATGCAAGCATGCCACCTCATCATTCAACATGCATAGGAAAAGGCACACCTAAACATGCAACTATGTATATTAAAAATTCACTTCAACATGCAACCATGTATGCATGTAAAATTCCATTCTATTATACTATTTACATCAAATTTTTATATATTTTCAAAAACTATTATTTCAAATACTGATGTTTCGTGTAACCAAAAACCTCATTGAAATATTGCAAAATATTCCCACAACAACGTGCGGGGCATCATCTAGTTGTTGTAAAGGTTGCGGCTGACGTGGTGGGAGATCAGACGGATGTCTCACGCGAGGCGATCGATCTAATTGATTCATAACCCGGCCAAAAGTAAAGAAAGTTTTGATCTTATTGATTCATAATCCGGCCGAAAGTAAAGAAAGGTAAACGTCCTCAGTCTCTGAGAGAAGGGTTGGGATCCTCTGCAGTACTGTATGGTACAGTACAGTCACTGGCATGTGGACCCGGCCCCACATATCATCCTCACTACAGCACCATACAATACTGCAGAGGATCCCAACCCCCGAGAGAAGTACTTTGCACCCATGTGATTGCGGGGGACAGAGATCAGGTGACATGCACCTTTGCATGTCACCGTGTGCCTTGCGGCTTGAATTCAAATTTAAACATTACGAAAAAATCTGAAAAAAATCATGCATGTTCACATCACATATTATGATAACCCCTAGAAAATTCAGATCAAAATTCGAAACATACACCGAGAAGCAAAAAAGAGAAATCTGTCATGAATAGTTGTGAATGGTTCTCTGTATACTATTCACATCTGAGTTTCTCTTTTTTGCTTCTCGATGTATGTTTCGAATTTTGATCTGAATTTTTTAAGGGTTGTCTTAATATGTGCTGTGCATGATTTTTTTTTAAGATTTTTTTGCAATGTTTAAATTTAAATTCGGGCCGCAAGGCACACGGTGACATGCAAAGGTGCATGTCACCTGATCTCTGTCCGATTGCGGGAGCCAGTTACATGATGTTTCAAACAACCAATTTTGTTTCGGAGGTTGACGCGCGGCGAGGTATCCGTAAAAGCCTCCGTGAGACCGTGACGTGACAGGCGCATTGTGGGAGACTCACTGGATGCACCTCGGAGCCAAACCCACGGCGACGGTTGGTTGCACTTTATATGCCCCGCTAACCTGAGATTTCCAAATGAAGAAGATACTACAAGATTACTTGCAATAGGGGAGGAAAGAGGATTCCCTGGTATGTTAGGGAGTATAGATTGTATGCACTGGGGTTGGAAAAATTGCCCAAAAAAATGGCATGGCATGTTTAAAGGTCATGTGAAAGAGCCCACAATGATCTTGGAAGCAGTTGCTTCCCAAGATCTTTGGATTTGGCATGCTTTCTTTGGTTTACTAGGGTCAAACAACGATCTGAATGTTCTTCAACATTCTGCAATCCCGTTTACTAGGGTCAAACAAAGGATGTGGAACGAGCCTTTGGAGTTCTGCAATCCCGTTTTGCCATTGTCCGAGGACCTGCGAAAGGATGGAAACGTAAAGAAATCGGTGATGTCATGAAAGCTTGTGTCATAATGCACAATATGACAGTTGAAGATGAACGACACACTGGTCAGCAAAACAACACTTATGAGGCAATGGGAGAAAGAGTCAGGGTGTCCTCTACTCATGCAGAAGAGCTGAGTGCATTTATTCAGATGCATCAGCAAATTAGAAACAAAGATGAACATTCTCAGCTTCAAGATGATCGAGTTGAGCACCTCTGGCAGAAGTTTGGACACGAATGATGTAGTACAAGTAACTTTGTAGTATATTTCCTTTCATCTAGTTTTTCATGTATGCATAAGAAATAGTTGAAGTGACAAATAGTTCAAGTCACAAATAGTTGAAGTGACAAATAATTCAAGTGACAAATAGTTCAAGTGATAAGAAATAGTAGACAGAACAACAAATGAAGGTCAACCAGATGTGTTCTGGCAGCGAGCAATGATCTCATCTTGTTTATTCTTGTAGAATTGCTTCTGTGCATCACTCATATGAGATGTGTCCATGAGCATGATTTTCTCATCTAATTCAAACTGTTTCCGTGCATCCTCCTTCTCTTGCAATGCAATCTGCTTCTCTTGCAATTCAAAAGCTCTCGCGTAGCGAGCAATTTTTGTGGCCTCTTTGATATCATCCTTCTCTATCTTCTGTGCCCACACACTTTCTAATGATAACTTGCAACCACTATCATTGGATTCAGAAGTTTTACCTTTCCTCAAACGTTCATTCTTGTCATGCTTCGTACCAGGAGGTCTTAGCTCTTCTTCAAGAGCATCAGTGCATGCGCTGAAGTCTTCATCGTTGGAGGTTGTACCCGGACTTGCATCCGAGGTCTTCTTTTGTTTCTTCTGAGGAAGCGGACGTGTCTGCCACTTTGGATACATCTCAAACTCTATGTAGCAATGCATTAATGTAAATGGCTTCTTTTTCTCATCCAGTTCAATGTACATGCGGTGTGCATCTCTTTCCTGAAAAAGGAAATGAAGAGTTAACACTTCCATACAACACATGGTATATTAGAAGCGAATTAGAAGATAGATGCATACCTTATCAGAGAGAGTCATTCCGCTGCAATTTCTATTTAATATCTGTTGAATACATGCACAGAACTTGCTTGTGAGCGCTGAAATAACGTTGTAACGACAAGTGAGTCCATTAGAACCACGCTCCGGCCATGACGGTTTTTTGTGAGCGTCGTAGTGATCTGAAATCCTACCCCAATATGTACTTGAATTCTGATCGGTCCCGGTCACCGCATCCAGACTAGTGTTTGCCCATGCTTGAATCAACACCAAGTCCTCAGCAGTTGACCAATTTTTCCCTTTTGTGGAGGCTCCTTTTGCTGATTTTGGTTTCGCAGATTTTTCCCCCTTTTGTGGATGCATCGTCACTTATTCCGCAAGTGGGCTACAATCTGCTGTTCCATAACAATTTGTGTCACTCGATCCTACATTCATCATGTCCAGAAATGAGGAGTTGTTGATCTGTGAGTCCAGCTCATATGAGTTTTCCATCTGCACACAAAGAGCAGCAGCAGCAATATTCAGATATTCAGAGAACAATACCAATATTCAGATATAGGGAGCAGCGGCAATATTCAGATACAGGGAGCAGCATCAATATTCAGAGAGCTGGCGCTCGCGCACACGCTACTGCTCGCAGCCGCTGCTCGCAGCCGGCGCCCCAGTCGCTCGCGCCTCACAGCCGCTCGCGCTCGTGCCCCACCCGCTCGCGCCTCACAGCCGCTGCTCGCAGCCGGCGCCCCAGCCGCTCGCGCACACGCTCGCCCCCGCAGCTCGCGCATCCCCCTCACACCAGCCGCTCGCAACCGGCGTACCCGCCGCTCGCGCACATGCTTGCCGCCGGCGCCGCGCTCGCAACCGGAGCCCCATCCCCCTGCCCCTTCTCTCGCATCTCCCTGCCCCATCCGCAAGGGCGACAGTGGCCGGCGGCGGTGGCCGGATTTGGCCTCAGATCCATCGGCCCCATCTCCCTGCCCTGTCTCTTCAATCACTCTCCCTCTCTCCGAATCGGAAAAACCAGAGCGTACCTCAGCGACGGCGAGCTCCTCGGGGCAGTGGCGTGGCCGTCTTCTTGTCTCCAACTTCTCCAGATCGGCGCGGGAGCGAGCTCGCGATGGGGCAGCTCTGTTTGGACGTCCTCGCTCCGTCGTCTAAATATGGACAATGCGTAGCGATTCGGGTGGATGTCTAAAATTTAGACTAGCACATACACAAGCCGCTGGACACATTTTTTGGCCTCTGATGGTCTATATTTGACATAGACTATGGGATACACAAGCCACTAGAGATGCTCTTAAAATCACACCTTAGTATGTACTGTAGTATAGGAAAAGTGTAGATAAAACATAAGAAACACTAGTGACCAACAAGACAGTGCTTCAGCAGGGGGACAGATGATGGGCTGGACCAAACAATTTCGATACTGAGAGATAACAGCATAACTGTGCAACTGTACAGTTCTGAAACTAAAACAAAGAACAGTTTGTCTAATTCATATCTAGATGTTTTTTAAAAATGTCACATCTAAGCTTTCACAAATATATAATATAGCAACAAGAAATAAATAAACCATAAACAGAGTGGACATCAGTTTAGCTGTTTTTTTGAAAGATCCAGCAAAATGCTGGCTTGATTCAGATTTAGCAGAAAGCAGCGGAAGAACAACATGATGAAGATCCGAAGATCAAAAGAGAAAGGAAAAACTGCAGCCCTAATAGCTGCAGAGAGCTACACCCACCACAAACAACACGACTACACGACCGAAGCACATGTCCTAAGCTAAGCATCACCGCCGCGTCTCGAACAACGCCGATCACCTCCGAAGACAGCAGCAGCTCCAACTACAACTTCCCTTGCCAACGCACCATCCACCCTGAAAGCAGGGGGTGGATAGCGGGACTTGGTCGATCCCAGGAAGAGCTTCGTCTTGGACTCATCGATGAATTCGTACATTGCGCCTGGAGCTTCACCTTGGACAGTGGCGAGCACCGGAGGAGCACCGCAAAGAGCTTCCAGGAAATGTCTCCAAACATGATGCTCCCAACAGAGGAACGACGTCAAACACGCCGCCATCACGCCGATCCAACACCGGACCTAGGATTTCACCCGGAGACAAACCATCATCCGAGCACGAGGAACACGCCGCCATCAGTTTAGCTGTGATATAGTTATGTCACATCTAGATGTGTTCTAGACAGACCCAACAAAGAATAATGATCATTTACTTTTTCAATGCTAACTGCATCTTTGACTGTAACACATAGCATAACTGCACAAGATACCATTCGACTAGATTAGAATGGTTTGCGAGTTGCGAAGGAGTTTAGAGAGGACGTTTACAAAGGGGTATTAGGCGTGGCCCCTAAATTGAGCTGCTTTCAAGCGGTTTCACCAGAGCGTGAGATCATCCATGATATTTAGACCTAGGTGGATCCTATTGCCTGAAACTTTTTCATTCCTTGGATCCCATATTTTCCACAGTGTAATGAGCACCACGAAGGTGGTTGGTGAGCTGGGTAAGCCTGACGGTGGAGTAGCTGGTCAAAGGTCATCGAAGGGGGTGTGGTGGTGAACGGGTTGATGCCGAGAGCACGCCACACACACTGTGCAGCGGAGAAGTAAAGAAGAGATGTAGCCTGCCTTCAACCTATGCATTGCACTATCGGCAGTCCATTTTTTTTCAAAAAGAAGGATTTTCTGTAGCCTCTGCATCAAGGAACGAAAACAAAAGCAAGTCATAAAACAAAATGTCACAATATTTAAATATAGGACAGGATGCGTAAACACCTATCTAGTTATTGGATCGTCACTCGGTTGTATATAGCCCATGCTACCGTCTTTCATTGGTTACACCCAATGGTCATATTCTTCCTGACTTCCACACGGGAGTAACGACAACATACGGATCCATCTAGACGCCCGGAAGATAATCTGCAAAAAATTTGTGATATTACTTTGGATAAAAATAACGTCCTTTTGACAGTTTTAAATAACTAAGTAATGCACAAACTCTCTCTCGATTTTGTGCCATAGTATTAGGCTCTACCCTATTTAACCAGGTACCAAACAAATTGGAGATGCTATTAAGTAGTTAGGCATTAAAAGACAGATGCATTGTATGCCATAATAACCTGGTTAGTGGGCATTTGAGAAAAATATGTTAAATCATTTCCTTTTGATCACAAGAACAACATCGTTTGCTACCTTCCCATCTATGTTTCATGAAGTTGTCTTTAGTAAAAATCATTTCCTTGTGCACAAACAACATAAAGACCTTGATTTTTAATTTTTTTTGAAAAGGGAGTGATCCCCAGCCTCTACATTAGAACGATGCATACGGCCATAATAACTAATAAGCAAAAGGTTCAACACAAGTCTTCATGTCTCGAACAAAGAACTAAAAAGGCTCACAGAGAGCTAAAAAGTAATAGAAAAGCCACAACCGGCTAGCATAAAAAGATAGAATCACTAATTGCCTATCCTATTACATGACCGCCATCCAAACCGATTGAAAATAGCCCGTGCTACCATCTCCCATGGGGTAGATCCAGTAACCATACGCTCCCTGGCCTCCGTCGGAGTGAGTAACGACCACATATGGATCAACGCAATGGCTCGGAATATAACCTGCAAAAAATGAATATTTGTTGTTCTGTTAAAGACCAAATCATTTCTGCAGTTCCAGACTGCCCATGATAAAGCACATACTCCTACACGGATGTGTCTCGCTGTTTCGGAATCTATCCCGTCTAGCCACGTCCCAAATAACGTGTTGATAGTATCCGGAGGAGTAATATTAAATTCTATGTGAACCGTCCGCCACAATTTTTTCGTCAAAGAGCAGTCAAGAAAGAGGTGTTTGATGGATTCATCATGATCGCAAAAACTACATCTTGTAGATCCTGTCCAATTGCGTTTTGCCAAATTATCCTTGGTTAAAATGACTTGTTTATGCACAAACCACATAAACACTTTAATTTTCAAAGGTACTTTCACTTTCCAAACATGTTTCGAACGAGGAATAGCGCTAGAGTTGATAACATCCAAATACATGGATTTAACCGAAAAATCTCCATTCTTAGTTAGTTTTCAGCACAACTAATCGGACTGTTGGGAAAGCTGAACCTCCATCAATCTTCTCACAAGATGGAGCCAGGCTTCCCAACGGTTTCCCGCTAGCGTCCTCCTAAATTGAATATTGAGAGGAGTGGACTGTAGTACTGTTGCAACGTAAGCGTCTCTTCGCTGAACAATGCTATAAAGAGAAGGATACTAGAGTGCGAGGGGCGTCTCCCCTAGCCATGTATCCTCCCAGAATCTCGTAGTGGTACCGTTTCCAACTATAAACTTTGTCCTGTTGAAAAAGAGTGATTTAATTCTCATCAGTCCTTTTCAAAAAGGCGAATCAGTCGGCCTCATTGTCACCTGGGACAAGGTTTTAGAATGAAGATACTTATTACGCAAAATCTGAGCCCATGTGGCCTCTTTCTCTACAGATAACTTATACAACCACTTGCTGAGAAGACATTTGTTCTTCACCTCAAGATTTTTAATACCTAGACCCCCTTGGTATTTTGGCCTACAAATGATATCCCACTTAGCGAGTATGTATTTTGTTTTAGTTCATCACTCTGCGAGAAAAAATGTGATCGATAGAAGTCAAGCCTTTTCCAAACTCCAACTGGTACCTCGAAAAAGGACAAGAGAAACACGGGCATACTCATGAGAACCGAATTAATGAGAATTAATCGGCCTCCATATGACATCAGCTTGCCCTTTCAGCAGCTCAGTTTCTTCTCAAATCGATCCTCAATGCACTTCCATTCTCTGTTTGTCAGTTTACGATGGTGGATTGGTCTACCTAAACACGTGAAAGGTAAAGCCCCCAATTCGCACCCGAATAATTGTTTGTACGCATCTTGGTCTTCATTAGCTCTTCCAAAACAGAACAATTCACTTTTATGGAAGTTAATCTTTAACCCAGTCATTGTTCGAATAAGCATAACACCAGCTTCATGTTTCGCGCTTTTTCCAAGTCATGCTCCATGAAGATGATAGTATCATCAGCGTATTGTAGGATAGAAGCACCTCCGTCAACTAAGTGCGGAACGAGGCCACCTACCTGACCAGCATCCTTAGCCCTTCCTATTAGAATTGTCAACATATCGATCACTATGTTGAAAAGAATAGGTGACATCGGATCTCCTTGCCTCAGACCTTTGTGTGTTTGGAAGTAGTGACATATGTCATCATTCACTTTAATTCCAACACTCCCCTTTTGCGTGAAAGAGTCTACCTGGTGTCTCCAGGCCTGATAAAAACCTTTCATACGCAAGGCCTGTTGAAGAAAAGGCCATTTGACCTTATCGTACTCTTTCTCAAAATCCACTTTGAAAACAACTTCGTCTAGTTTTTTCGTGTGGATTTCATGGAGCGTTTCATGTAGGACGACAACCCCTTCTAGGATGTTTCTGTCCGACATGAAAGCAATTTGGGACAACTGCACCACAGAGTGCGCAATTTGCGTAAGCCTATTAGTCCCAGCCTTGGTGAAATTTTTGAAACTTACATTAAGAAGACAAATCGGCCAGAACTGCTCAATTGGTATGACCTCTATTTTCTTAGGAAGTAAAGTTATTGTTCCAAAATTTAATTGAAACAACTAAAGCTGTCCAGAGAATAAATCATGGAACATCGGTAGCAAATCCCCTTTAACAATATGCCAGCACTTTTTATAAAACTCCGCCGGGAACCCATCTGACTCTGGAGCCTTATTATTCTTCATTTGAGAAATAGCTTCAAACACCTCTTTCTCCGTAAATGGGGCGGTCAAAACATCATTCTCATCCGCAGCAAGTTGAGGGACATCCTCAACCCTGGACTCATCCAAGGATACGAAGTTATCCTCCGGAGGCCCAAACAACTGGTTATAGTAATTGGTTATATATAATTTTAGATTTTCCTGTCCTAAAATCATCCCCTCATCCTACTCAAGCTGAAACATTCTCTTCTTTCGGTGCTTGCCATTCACAATCATATGAAATAATTGAGTGCTATCATATCCTTGGATGATTTTGCGAACTTTAGCTCGCAAGGCCCACTTCAATTCCTCCACTCGAAGTAGTTCTTTCAGTCCCATCTCTGCCTCCACCTTGATTTTTAATGGCACCTTAAGTTTTCAAATATGAATCGACCTTGGGATTGGTCCAATCTTAATCAAGTCAACATACATAAATTTGATTGACAAAACGCCTGAAACCAAAAGTTTTCAACGAAATGTATATGACACATTAAACACATCGATCTCCATCAACCTATGCACTAAATGTAACCATCTATCCCAACGTTCCCCCACCAGTACCCGCCTGAACTGAAAGTTTAAGTGAACAGAACATAATATTGCACTCAGGAAGATGTATTTTCGCTATACAATATTATATAGCATCGGATACTGCAAGGCTAGATGTGTCTCCTTCAGCCAAGTATCTTCCCAGAATCTAGTAGTGCAACCATTCCCGACTATGAATTTACTCATGTTTAAGAAAACGACCTTTGTCCTCATCAACCCCTCAAAAAAGGGGAATCGCGCGGTTGGTCCGCAACTTGTGCTAGAGTTTTGGAATGCAGATATGTATTACACAATAATTGTATTCACTATTGGGAAACGTTGCATGGAAAACAAAAATTTTCTATGCACATGCAAGATATATCCATGGAGATGCATAGCAACGAGAGGGGAGAGTGTGTCTACATACCCTCCTAGACCGTAAGCGGAAGCGTTTAACAACGCGGTTGATGTAGTCGTACTCTTCGCGATCCGATCATGATCCAACCGATCTAGTGCTGAACGGACGGTACCTCTGAGTTTAGCACAAATGCGGCTTGATGACGTCTCCTCCTTTATCCAGCAACCGGGAGAGGAGAATTAGATAGGATCACAACCAACACAACGACGTGGTGGTGATGGTGGTGGTGGAGCACTGACAGCGCTTCGCTAAGCGTCACCGGGACGAGGCGGTGGAACTACGGAGTAACAGGAGAGAGAGGGGCGCCAAGGGCTTGGTGTGTCCTCTTGGGGCTCCCCCTCCCATACACACACACACACATAAACACTATTCTGATCACGAGATCAGAATAATATTCTGATCACAACCTGACCTACCCCGCTATTAGTATGTTGAACTTCCCTGTGAACTAGGTTGAACTTCCGCCAACATTGCCAAAATGGGGCTTACGATATACCGTTGGAAAGCTATGGAAACCAGTATCATGACCCAAGTTAAATTTTTGACAAAATGTAAGCGGTCTAAGAGCAGTTTTGAAAACCGTTTTCTCTTCGCACAAAAAACGTGAATTGTGTTTTCGATCGCATTTCTAAACCGTTTATCGGAATGAGGCATATAATATGGTGTTGGAAAGCTGCTGCAAAACCGCTCCTTCCACATGTTGAAAGTTTTCTCTAATTCCCTATGGTTAAAAAGTAATTTGAAAAAACGTAAAATTTCGTAAACCAAACAGCTGAGTTCGTTTTTTCGATGTCATTTCTAAACGGCTAATCCAATGGAGGCATATAATATGGCATTGGAAAGCTTATGAAAATGTGCTACTTTTTCATCTTGAAAGTTTTTTTCTAATTTTGAATGGTTTAAGAGTAATTTAGAAAATGGTCCAAGTCCTACCGAGTTCGTATTTTCGAGCTAATTTTTTAACCATGCGTCCGAATGCAGCAAATGATATGGCGTTGGAAAGATTGAACAAATGCGAAACTTTTTGGTATGTATTGTTTCTCCCAATGCTTTACAGTTTTAAGTCAGTTTCGAAAATGGCGAAAAACATATTTTTGCCATAATTTCTACAAACTTTATCAGAATTGGACAAATAATATACCGTTGAAAAGCTACGAAAAATGCAAAACTTTTTCATGTTGATGGTTTTCTCTGATTCTTTGCCGTTTTCAAGTAATTTGGAAAACAGCGGGATCATTTGTTCTGCCTCTATCGCGAAACAGATTCTTCGAAAATGCACCGCGTGAAGAACCTGAACTTCTCGGCGCGTGTACCTGAACTTCACTCTGTTTTTCACGTGATTTTTTTGCTCGTAGGTCTCCATCCACTGCTCGTAACTCTCCATCCACTCACCGGAATTGAGCAAGTGATATACCAGTGGAAAGCTGCTGTAAGCACATAACTTTTCCGTGTTGATCATTTTTTCATACTCGCGATGTTTTTAAAAGTTTTTCATCTGAAATTCATTCAGCGTAGTAGTTGAACTTCATGCTATTTTCACGTTGAACTTCTGTGACGTATTTTCGTTTGTAATTTTCATATCCATTCGTTAGTGTTACACAAATGATACTCCTTTTGTACAAACCCCTCTCACAATAATTTTTTTTAACTTTCTTTGACCGAGGAGTTGCACTTATAACAACAAAACTTTTAGTCTTTGTTTTTCTATTCTTTTTTTAATACAAAATGCATACCGTGTAGTACGTGAACTTCTGGCAGTTATCAATCGAACTTCTCTCGGTTACGTGAAAATATCTAAGTTTTTTATAAATATTTATCTGAATTTCTTAATCCTTTTTTATAAAATTTTGAAGCGCTCTATTTTTAAAAGTTGAAATTCTTGTTTTTTATTTTTGAACTTCTTGTTTCCAATCTTTAATAACGAGGAAAATCTGAGTTTTCTATAATCATCAAACTTCTTCATCTTTTTAATATGGACTTCCTGATTTTATTTCTTTAATCTTTTTATGAAATTTTGAAGCACTCTATTTTTAAAAGTTGAACTTCTTGTTGTTTTATTTTTAAACTTCTTTTTTTCATTCTTTAATAACGAGAAAAATCTAAGTTTTCTATAATCATTGCACTTCCCGCTGTTTTCACTTGAACTTCTACCATGTGTTTTTGTTCGTAATTTCTCACCTGTTCATCAGAGTTGCACAACTGATATATAGTGCCGATTGCCTCTCTCACAAGAAGTTTTTGAACTTCCCCGTGTTGAGCACCTGAACTTCTAGCAGTGAAATTTTTATACTTTAACTTTTTATTCTTTTTTCTCATATGAAAACACACACCATGCAGCACGTGAACTTCTTGCCATTTTCAATTTGAACTTCTCTGTAAAAAAGTTGTCCTTAACTCCAAAGCACTCGTCGAATTTGAGCAAATGATAGCATTGGAAAGGATTTTTTAACAAATCATGACTAGTTAAGAGCATTTTTTGAACATGATAAGACTTGTTTTGAACATCTTTTTCATGTAGACATATGTTACAAATTTTTGTCGTTTGAAAGCAGTTTTAAAAATGGCAAAACAACGTCGTTTTTGCTTGTTTTTACATGTAATTGAAGGTCGGACGTCTCGCACTAGCGATCTTGAACTTCACCGGGAGGAGCATGTGAACTTTTTGCAACAAACCTTTTAAGCCTTTTGTTTTATATTCTTATATTCCTATCTGAAATGCATTTTGTGTAGTAGTTGAACTTCCTGCTATTTTCATCTTAAACTTTTGTCACGTATTTTTGTTCAACCTCTCTCACAAGAATTTTTGAACTTTCTCGGACCGAGCACTTGAACTTCTAGCAACCATTTTTTCCATTTATGAGTTGTTTTTAAAAGTGCAAAAAATGGTGTTTTTTTTATTTTTTGAACAGGTAAATGCTGGGTTTTAATAAACTCCGAACTTCTATGTTATTTCAATTTGAACTTTAGCTTTTTATATTTTTTTAGTAAAACATTATTTTCATTTTTTAAATAAACACCAAATTTGACTACCTTCTCAATATGAACTTCACCATTGATAATTTAACAAAAACGGATATCTATGAAAATCCTAGATTTTTTAATAAAGATCAACAATTTGTAAACTTTTTTTAGTTGTTCCTTTTATTTTAATTTGAAGTTCTTCATTTTATTCTTTAGTAAAGAGAAAAAATCTGAGCTTTTTATACACGTCGAACTTCTCAGTTTTCTTAATTTGAACTTCTTAGTCTTATTCTTAGAAAAAAATATGTTTTCAAATAAGCATCAAACAAATTTTTTAAAATTGAACTTTCATACTTCTATTTTTCCTAGAAACGAAAATAATTTGTTTTTTCCGTATACATCGAACTACTCTGTTTTTTTATTTTAAAATTCTCAATTTTTATTTGTTTAGCACAAAGGAAAATTTGAGTTTTTAAATTCGCACTTCTTTGGTTCCTTAGACTGAACTTCTCGAGGTTTTTTGAAACGATGAAAATCAAATGATTGTTTTTTCTAAATTGATTTCTAGGATTTTATTTTTTTGAAGCAAAATTTTAGTCTTTTTAACTTTGAACTACACTGTTATTTTAATTTGAACTTCTATATTTATTTAATGGGTAAATCATTCTTTGCTCAAAATACTTTTTTGCAGACATCGAACTTCATGAAAGTTTTGAATCGATAAACAAACAAACTAGAACCCCATGCAAAATCTTTTTGTAATCCATATATGAAGTTTTCAATCTGCCTTGGCATGATTTTTTTGTGATAGAAAAACATAGATAGCTTGGTTGCCCAAGTGTGTGTTTTAAATTATGTTCTTGGTTAAAAATAACATGTTTTCTTCCTTGGGGCATAAACACAAACACTTGTAGTGCACACGAGCAGGAAACAAGATCTGAAACTTTTCCAGTCCGTGTGCACAGACATACATCACGCACTCACACCATCAGCACATGCACACATCGCTAGGACATGAACTCACTAGTGGCAGCAGGCCACAGCCCTGCGGACGTGCTTAGTGTAGAGCCATTTCACATAAGAGGTGCGGAAACAAACAAAATACGTATGAACATGTACTGAACACATATGAACACTGACTGAAAGAAGATGAACACACTGCCATTTTTTCACTTACTAGGTAATTCTAATACACGACCTTTCCACACAATAATATATGAACTTCTCGGAATATAAATTTCATTGACCACTTTTCCTAAATAAAAAAGATACATGAAGGAGGTTGAAGATGTGCATGCGGGATACATCAACATGTAGGAAAGCTTCGGAAGCTCTTCACAGTGACGATTTGGAGTAGTCCACGGTGATGGCTGGGCGCAGTACACACGAGGATCCTATCCCGACCCAACTGGAGTGACCTGGGAGGAGGAGGCACACGAGAGGTGGCCATGGACAGCCGGAACAGGAGGAGATGCAGGGCAGCGTCGGAGACTAACCAAGGCAATGCACCGGTGACGGATCTGACCGGAGATCTGATCAGTGAACTTCCGCGACGGCATAGTCGACCTGCAGTAGCACGGGGAGACCTGCATGGGAACTGCTTCGCGGTGGGGATCTGAGGCGCCGGGGCTGGTGACGGATCTGAGAGAAAGGGCGGCAGAGGAGGTGTCGGGGCTGGAGGGTGGTTACGGGAGTTGTGACGGAGAGGAGGTGCGGGGGGGGGGGGGGGGGGGGGGGGGGGGGGGGGGGGGGGGGGGGGGGGGGGGGGGGGGGGGGGGCGACGACGGGCGGAGGCCGTGGGGGAGGAGGAACGTCGGCCGTGGGGGAGGAAGCCCGCGGCCGTGGCGGCAAGATCCAGGGAGGGTGGCGATGTCGGCGAGATGCATGGTGGCGGCGCGTTGTAGGGTGAAGGAACGGGGGCGGCGAGATGCAGGAGGCGGCGGGAGGAGAGGCGCGCCTAGGCCGAGGAGACGGCGGCGAGAGGCGCCGGATCCAGGGGAGGGAAGCACCGTCACGGTGGATAGTAGGGGATCGGGGGAGGTTAGGGACGAGCGGTCGTGGGATGTGTTGGGGAACGTAGTAATTTCAAAAAATTTCCTACGCACACGCAAGATCATGGTGATGCATAGCAACGAGGGAAGAGTGTGATCTACGTACCCTTGTAGATCGACAACGAAAGCGTTTGGTTGATGTAGTCGTACGTCTTCACAGCCCGACCGATCAAGCACCGAAACTACGGCACCTCCGAGTTTTAGCACACGTTCAGCTCGATGATGATCCCCGGACTCCGATCCAGCAAAGTGTCGGGGAAGAATTCCGTCAGCACGACAGCGTGGTGACGATCTTGATGTACTACTGTCGCAGGGCTTCGCCTAAGCACCGCTACAATATTATCGAGGACTATGGTGGCAGGGGGCACCGCACACGGCTAAGAATAAGATCACATGGATCAACTTCTGTCTCTGGGGTGCCCCTGCCTCCGTATATAAAGGCTCAAGAGGAGGAGGCCGGCCGGCCATCATAGGGCGCGCCAGGAGGAGTCCTACTCCCTCCGGGAGTAGGACTTCTCCCCCAATCCTAGTTGGAATAGGATTCGCGAGGTGGGAAAAGAGAGAGAGAGAAGGAGGAGGGCACCGGCCCCCCTCTCCTTGTCCTATTCGGACTAGGGGGGAGGGGCACGCGGCCCAGCCCTGGCTGCCTCTCCTCTTCTTCCACTAAGGCCCATTAAGGTCCATATAGCTCCCGGGGGGTTCCGGTAACCTCCCGGTACTCCGGTAAAATCCCGATTTCACCCGGAACACTTCCGATATCCAAACATAGGCTTCCAATATATCAATCTTTATGTATCGACCATTTCGAGACTCCTCGTCATGTCCGTGATCACATTCGGGACTCCGAACAACCTTCGGTACATCAAAATGCATAAACTCATAATATAACTGTCATCGTAACCTTAAGCGTGCGGACCCTACGGGTTCGAGAACAATGTAGACATGACCGAGACACGTCTCCGGTCAATAACCAATAGCGGAACCTGGATGCTCATATTGGCTCCTACATATTCTACGAAGACCTTTATCGGTCAGACCGCATAACAACATACGTTGTTCCCTTTGTCATCGGTATGTTACTTGCCCGAGATTCGATCGTCGGTATTCCAATACCTAGTTCAATCTCGTTACCGGCAAGTCTCTTTACTCGTTCTATAATACATCATCCCGCAACTAACTCATTAGTTACAATTCTTGCAAGGCTTAAGTGATGTGCATTACCGAGAGGGCCCAGAGATACCTCTCCGACAATCGGAGTGACAAATCCTAATCTCGAAATACGCCAACCCAACATGTTCCTTTGGAGACACCTGTAGAGATCCTTTATAATCACCCAGTTACGTTGTGATGTTTGGTAGCACACAAAGTGTTCCTCTGGTAAACGGGAGTTGCATAATCTCATAGTCATAGGAACATGTATAAGTCATGAAGAAAGCAATAGCAACATACTAAACGATCGGGTGCTAAGCTAATGGAATGGGTCATGTCAATCAGATCATTCACTTAATGATGTGATCCCGTTAATCAAATAACAACTCCTTGTTCATGGTTAGGAAACATAACCATCTTTGATTAACGAGCTAGTCAAGTAGAGGCATACTAGTGACACTTTGTTTGTCTATGTATTGACACATGTATTATGTTTCCGGTTAATACAATTCTAGCATGAATAATAAACATTTATCATGATATAAGGAAATAAATAATAACTTTATTATTGCCTCTAGGGCATATTTCCTTCAGTCTCCCACTTGCACTAGAGTCAATAATCTAGATTACACAATAATGATTCTAACACCCATGGAGTCTTGGTGCTGATCATGTTTTGCTCGTGGAAGAAGCTTAGTCAATGGGTCTGCAACATTCAGATCCGTATGTATCTTGCAAATCTCTATGTCTCCCACCTGGACTAGATCCCGGATGGAATTGAAGCGTCTCTTGATGTGCTTGGTTCTCTTGTGAAATCTGGATTCCTTTGCCAAAGGCAATTGCACCAGTATTGTCACAAAAGATTTTCATTGGACCCGATGCACTAGGTATGACACCTAGATCGGATATGAACTCCTTCATCCAGACTCCTTCATTTGCTGCTTCCGAAGCAGCTATGTACTCCGCTTCACATGTAGATCCTACTACAACGCTTTGTTTAGAACTGCACCAACCGACAGCTCCACCGTTTAATGTAAACACGTATCCGGTTTGTGATTTAGAATTGTCCGGATCAGTGTCAAAGCTTGCATCAACGTAACCTTTTACGATGAGCTCTTTGTCACCTCCATATATGAGAAACATATCCTTAGTCCTTTTCAGGTATTTCAGGATGTTCTTGACCGCTGTCCAGTGATCCACTCCTGGATTACTTTGGTACCTCCCTGCTAGACTTATAGCAAGGCACACATCAGGTCTGGTACATAGCATTGCATACATGATAGAGCCTATGGCTGAAGCACAGGGAACATCTTTCATATTCTCTCTATCTTCTGCAGTGGTCGGGCATTGAGTCTTACTCAACTTCACACCTTGTAACACAGACAAGAACCCTTTCTTTGCTTGATCCATTTTGAACTTCTTCAAAACTTTGTCAAGGTATGTGGTTTGTGAAAGTCCAATTAAGCGTCTTGATCTATCTCTATAGATTTTAATGCCTAAAATGTAAGCAGCTTCACCGAGGTCTTTCATTGAAAAACTCTTATTCAAGTATCCCTTTATGCTATCCAGAAATTCTACATCATTTCCAATTAGTAATATGTCATCCACATATAATATCAGAAATGCTATAGAGCTCCCACTCACTTTCTTGTAAATACAGGCTTCTCCAAAAGTCTGTAAAAAACCAAATGCTTTGATCACACTATCAAAACGTTTATTCCAACTCCGAGAGGCTTGCACCAGTCCATAAATGGATCACCGGAGCTTGCACACTTTGTTAGCTCCCTTTGGATCGACAAAACCTTCTGGTTGCATCATATACAACTCTTCTTCCAGAAATCCATTCAGGAATGCAGTTTTGACATCCATCGGCCAAATTTCATAATCATAAAATGCGGCAATTGCTAACATGATTCGGATAGACTTAAGCATCGCTACGGGTGAGAAGGTCTCATCGTAGTCAATCCCTTGAACTTGCCGAAAACCTTTTGCGACAAGTCGAGATTTGTAGACAGTAATATTACCGTCAGCGTCAGTCTTCTTCTTGAAGATCCATTTATTCTCAATTGCTTGCCGATCATCGGGCAAGTCAACCAAAGTCCATACTTTGTTCTCATACATGGATCCCATCTCAGATTTCATGGCTTCAAGCCATTTTGCGGAATCTGGGATCACCATCGCTTCTTCATAGTTCATAGGTTCATCATGATCTAGTAGCATGACTTCCAGAACAGGATTACCGTACCACTCTGGCGCGGATCTCACTCTGGTTGATCTACGAGGTTCAGTAGTATCTTGTTCTGAAGTTTCATGATCATCATCATTAGCTTCCTCACTAACTGGTGTAGGTGTCACTGAAACAGTTTTCTGTGATGCACTACTTTCCAATAAGGGAGCAGGTACAGTTACCTCGTCAAGTTCTACTTTCCTCCCACTCACTTCTTTTGAGAGAAACTCCTTCTCCAGAAAGTTTCTGAATTTAGCAACAAAAGTCTTGCCTTCGGATCTGTGATAGAAGGTGTATCCAATAGTCTCCTTTGGATATCCTATGAAGACACATTTCTCCGATTTGGGTTCGAGCTTATCACTTTGAAGGTTTTTCACATAAGCATCGCATCCCCAAACTTTCAGAAACGACAACTTTGGTTTCTTGCCAAACCATAGTTCATAAGGCGTCGTCTCAACGGATTTTGATGGTGCCCTATTTAACGTGAATGCGGCTGTCTCTAGAGCGTATCCCCAAAACGATAGCGGTAAATCAGTAAGAGACATCATAGATCGCACCATATCTAGTAAAGTACGATTACGACGTTCGGACACACCATTACGCTGTGGTGTTCCGGGTGGCGTGAGTTGCAAAACTATTCTGCATTGTTTCAAATGTACACCAAACTCGTAACTCAAATATTCTCCTCCATGATCAGATCGTAGAAATTTTATTTTCTTGTTACGATGATTTTCAGCTTCACTCTGAAATTCTTTGAACTTTTCAAACGTTTCAGACTTATGTTTCATTAAGTAGATATACCCATATCTGCTTAAGTCATCTGTGAAGGTGAGAAAATAACGATATCCGCCACGAGCCTCAATATTCATCGGGCCACATACATCTGTATGTATGATTTCCAACAAATCTGTTGCTCTCTCCATAGTACCGGAGAACGGTGTTTTAGTCATCTTGCCCATGAGGCACGGTTCGCAAGTACCAAGTGATTCATAATCAAGTGGTTCCAAAAGTCCATCAGTATGGAGTTTCTTCATGCGCTTTACACCGATATGACCTAAACGGCAGTGCCACAAATAAGTCGCACTATCATTATCAACTCTGCATCTTTTGGCTTCAACACTATGAATATGTGTGTTACTACTATCGAGATTTAATAAAAATAGACCACTCTTTAAGGGTGCATGACCATAAAAGATATTACTCATATAAATAGAACAACCATTATTCTCAGATTTAAATGAATAACCGTCTCGCATTAAACAAGATCCAGGTATAATGTTCATGCTTAACGCTGGCACCAAATAACAATTATTTAGGTCTAATATTAATCCCGAAGGTAGATGTAGAGGTAGCGTGCCGACTGCGATCACATCGACTTTGGAACCGTTTCCCACGCGCATCGTCACCTCGTCCTTAGCCAATCTTCGCTTAATCCGTAGTCCCTGGTTTGAGTTGCAAATATTAGCAACAGAACCAGTATCAAATACCCAGGTGCTACTGCGAGCATTAGTAAGGTACACATCAATAACATGTATATCACATATACCTTTGTTCACCTTGCCATCCTTCTTATCCGCCAAACACTTGGGGCAGTTCCGCTTCCAGTGACTAGTCTGCTTGCAGTAGAAGCACTCAGTTTCAGGCTTAGGTCCAGGTTTGGGTTTCTTCTCTTGAGTAGCAACTTGCTTGCCATTCTTTTTGAAGTTCCCCTTCTTCTTCCCTTTGCCCTTTTTCTTGAAACTAGTGGTCTTGTTGACCATCAACACTTGATGCTCCTTTTTGATTTCTACCTCCGCAGCTTTTAGCATTGCGAAGAGCTCGGGAATAGTCTCGTTCATCCCTTGCATATTATAGTTCATCACGAAGCTCTTGTAGCTTGGTGGCAGTGATTGGAGAATTCTGTCAATGACGCAATCATCTGGAAGATTAACTCCCAATTGAATCAAGTGATTATTATACCCAGACATTTTGCGTATATGCTCACTGACAGAACTGTTCTCCTCCATCTTGCAGCTATAGAACTTATTGGAGACTTCATATCTCTCACTCCGGGCATTTGCTTGAAATATTAACTTCAACTCCTGGAACATCTCATATGCTCCATGACGTTCAAAACGTCGTTGAAGTCCCGATTCTAAGCCGTAAAGCATGGCACACTGAACTATTGAGTAGTCATCAGCTTTGCTCTGCCAGACGTTCATAACATCCGGTGTTGCTCCAGCAGCAGGCCTGGCACCCAGCGGTGCTTCCAGGACGTAATTCTTTTGTGCAGCAATGAGGATAATCCTCAAGTTACGGACCCAGTCCGTGTAATTGCTACCATCATCTTTCAACTTTGCTTTCTCAAGGAACGCATTAAAATACAATGGAACAACAGCACGAGCCATCTATCTACAAACACGCATAAACAAGCAAGATACTTATCAGGTACTAAGTTTGATGATAAATTTAAGTTCAGTTAATTTACTTAAAGAACTCCCACTTAGATAGACATCCCTCTAATCCTCTAAGTGATTACGTGATCCAAATCAACTAAACCATGTCCGATCATCACGTGAGATGGAGTAGTTTCATTGGTGAACATCACTATGTTGATCATATCTACTATATGATTCACGCTCGACCTTTCGGTCTCCGTGTTCCAAGGCCATATCTGTATATGCTTGGCTCGTCAAGTTTAACCTGAGTATTCCGCGTGTGCAACTATTTTGCACCCGTTGTATTTGAACGTAGAGCCTATCACACCCGATCATCACGTGGTGTCTCAGCACGAAGAACTTTCGCAACGGTGCATACTCAGGGAGAACACTTCTTGATAATTAGTGAGAGATCATCTTATAATGCTACCGTTAATCAAAGCAAGATAAGACGCATAAAAGATAAACATCACATGCAATCGATATAAGTGATATGATATGGCCATCATCATCTTGTGCTTGTGATCTCCATCTCCGAAGCACCGTTGTGATCACTATCGTCACCGGCGCGACACCTTGATCTCTATCGTAGCATCGTTGTTGTCTCGCCAAGCTTGTGCTTCCACGACTATCGCTACCGTTTAGTGATAAAGTAAAGCATTACAGCGCGATTGCATTGCATACAATAAAGCGACAACCATATGGCTCCTGCCAGTTGCCGATAACTCGGTTACAAAACATGATCATCTCATACAATAAAATTTAGCATCATGTCTTGACCATATCACATCACAACATGCCCTGCAAAAACAAGTTAGACGTCCTCTACTTTGTTGTTGCAAGTTTTACGTGGCTGCTACGGGCTTAAGCAAGAACCAATCTTACCTACGCATCAAAAGCACAACGATAGTTTGTCAAGTTGGTGCTGTTTTAACCTTCGCAAGGACCGGGCGTAGCCACACTCGATTCAACTAAAGTTGGAGAAACTGTCACCCGCAAGCCACCTCTGTGCAAAGCACGTCGGGAGAACCGGTCTCCCGTAAGCGTACGCGTAATGTTGGTCCGGGCCGCTTCGTCCAACAATACCGCCGAACCAAAGTATGACATGCTGGTAAGCAGTATGACTTATATCGCCCACAACTCATTTGTGTTCTACTCGTGCATATAACATCAACATATAAAACCTAGGCTCGGATGCCACTGTTGGGGAAGGTAGTAATTTCAAAAAATTTCCTACGCACACGCAAGATCATGGTGATGCATAGCAACGAGGGAAGAGTGTGATCTACGTACCCTTGTAGATCGACAACGGAAGCGTTTGGTTGATGTAGTCGTACGTCTTCATGGCCCGACCGATCAAGCACCGAAACTACGACACCTCCGAGTTTTAGCACACGTTCAGCTCGATGATGATCCCTGGACTCCGATCCAGAAAAGTGTCGGGGAAGAGTTCCGTCAGCACGATGGCGTGGTGACGATCTTGATGTACTACTGTCGCAGGGCTTCGCCTAAGCACCGCTACAATATTATCGAGGACTATGGTGGCAGGGAGCGCCGCACACGGCTAAGAATAAGATCACAAGGATCAACTTCTGTCTCTGGGGTGCCCCTGCCTCCGTATATAAAGGCTCAAGAGGGGGAGGCCGGCCGGCCATCATAGGGCGCGCCAGGACGAGTCCTACTCCCTCCAGGAGTAGGACTTCTCCCCCAATCCTAGTTGGAATAGGATTCGCGAGGTGGGAAAAGAGAGAGAGAGAAGGAGGAGGGCGCCGGCCCCCTCTCTCCTTGTCCTATTCGGACTAGGGGGAGGGGCGTGCGGCCCAGCCCTGGCTGCCTCTCCTCTTCTTCCACTAAGGCCCATATAGCTCCCGGGGGGTTCCGGTAACCTCCCGGTACTCCGGTAAAATCCCGATTTCACCCGGAACACTTCCGATATCCAAACATAGGCTTCCAATATATCAATCTTTATGTCTCGACCATTTTGAGACTCCTCGTCATGTCCGTGATCACATCCAGGACTCCGAACAACCTTCGGTACATCAAAATGCATAAACTCATAATATAACTGTCATCGTAACCTTAAGCGTGCGGACCCTACGGGTTCGAGAACAATGTAGACATGACCGAGACACGTCTCCGGTCAATAACCAATAGCGGAACCTGGATGCTCATATTGGCTCCTACATATTCTACGAAGATCTTTATCGGTCAGACCGCATAACAACATACGTTGTTCCCTTTGTCATCGGTATGTTACTTGCCCGAGATTCGATCGTCGGTATTCCAATACCTAGTTCAATCTCGTTACCGGCAAGTCTCTTTACTCGTTCTGTAATACATCATCTCGCAACTAACTCATTAGTTACAATGCTTGCAAGGCTTAAGTGATGTGCATTACCGAGAGGGCCCAGAGATACCTCTCCGACAATCGGAGTGACAAATCCTAATCTCGAAATACGCCAACCCAACATGTACCTTTGGAGACACCTGTAGAGCTCCTTTATAATCACCTAGTTATGTTGTGACGTTTGGTAGCACACAAAGTGTTCCTCTGGTAAACGGGAGTTGCATAATCTCATAGTCATAGGAACATGTATAAGTCATGAAGAAAGCAATAGCAACATACTAAACGATCGGGTGCTAAGCTAATGGAATGGGTCATGTCAATCAGATCATTCACTTAATGATGTGATCCCGTTAATCAAATAACAACTCCTTGTTCATGGTTAGGAAACATAACCATCTTTGATTAACGAGCTAGTCAAGTAGAGGCATACTAGTGACACTTTGTTTGTCTATGTATTCACACATGTATTATGTTTCCGGTTAATACAATTCTAGCATGAATAATAAACATTTATCATGATATAAGGAAATAAATAATAACTTTATTATTGCCTCTAGGGCATATTTCCTTCAGGATGGTGGGGCCGTTTTTTTTCTATAGCGAGTTGGGCAGTTCGGGAACAACCCGATCGCTCTATATAGGGCCTGACGTGATCCAAATAACTATTCTAATCACGGGATTAGAATAGTGTTGTCCTATATATATATAGGTGGAGGGGTGTGGGAAACAGCCCCTCCAAGCCCTAGGGCGCAGCTAAGGGGGAGAGGACTTGGACTCTAAGTCCAATCCTATTCCTACTAGGACTCCTTCTTTTTTTGCCTTCCCTAGCCACATGGGCTTTTGAGGACTTGGTGCGCCTAGCCCAATAAGGCCGGGGCACCTCCCCACAGCCCATGCTAGCCCTTGGGTCGTGGTGGACCCACTTGTGGACTTCCGGAATCCTCCGGAACCTTCTAGAAGCTTCTCGGTACAATACCGAAAAAACTGCACTTTTTGCCGGAACCCAAAATATGACTTCCCAATTCTCATATATAAATTTTTACCTCTCGACCATTCCAAGACTCCTTGTGACATCCGGGATATCATCCGGGAGTTCGAACAACATTTGGTTACCACTCATCAAATATCCCAATACTACTCTAGCGTCAACGAACGTTAAGCGTGCGACCCCGCGGGTTCGGGAATTATGTAGTCATGACCGAGACACCTCTCCGGTCAATAACCAATAGCAGGACCTGGATGCCCATATTGATTCCTACATATTCCACGAAGATCTGAATCGGTCGAACCATTATAACAACATATGTAATTCCCTTTGTCCATCGGTACGTTACTTACCCGAGATTCGATCGTTGGTATCTTCATACCTAGTTCAATCTCGTTATCGGCAAGTCTCTTTGCTTGTTCCGTAATACATCACCTCGTGACTAACTCCTTAGTCATTTGCTTGCAAGCTTATGATGTGTATTATCGAGAGGGCCCAGAGATACCTCTTCGATACTCGGAGTGACTGTCGTGGTTCTAAGTCTGACAGTAGATTAGGGGGTACGTAAGAGGAGGCAAGATCCTAGCTATGATGAGGTTGTGCACGCAAGATTTACGAGTTCTGGCCCTTCACGGAGAAAGTAATAGCCCTACATCTCGGTGCCCTGAGGCGGTCGAATGGATTATGCGTGAAGTTACAGGGGTGCGAACCCTTGTACCTGAGGAGGGAAGTGGCTTATATAGAGTGCGCCGGACCCCCAGCCCTCAGTTATACAAGGTTCAATGTACATAAAGACGAGGTGTTACTGGTAACGCCAGCAATAAAGACATATAAATGATCATTAACACTGTGGAGTGAATGCCTGGCCGTTGCCATCCTGAGTGACTTTAGGTCTTCTGTCTTCCGAGTGGTTTCTTGTATTGTCGAATGGTGATACATTGGTCGAATGGAATTGGGTTATCCGAGTGGATTTGTTGGTCGAGTGAATTGCACACTAAGGAGATTCCAATCGGTGGGAATTACTGTGCTTTGAATGATGTTGATCTTTGAGTAGTGTCCTTGGGGAGGGTGTCTAGGTCAAGCCTATTACCCTACCCTAGGTACATGTCATCGTCAATAGCCCCTGAATGGATTGAGGTCTGAAGGAAGAAAAGGTTGGAGATAGTTCCGACCCAATTTTTTATGCTTCGGGAGCATCTTGCTTGGGAAGGCGAACCACTTTGAAACTTCAACCTTATTTTCGGTCGCCTTGATCCATTTAGAATTTGTCGAGTGAACTCATTCTGGAATGCTTCGAGTGTTGAAGCGGAATGAAATCTTTGGCGTGATTGACTGTGCTGTCGTCTTCGGATCTCACGGGATTCGAAATGTTGGGAAGCGCGCGGGGCGGAGTGCGCCGCAGTAATCGGGACAGATTAGGCAAGGGAGCCTCGATTTCTGTGCCGCCTTTTTATCCACGTACCGAGCGCGCGGCTGTTGCGAGATTTGACATGATTTCTTGGGCCCGCATGTTAGTCACTCAGAAATGGGAAAATAAAAGACTCTACGGCTGGTGCATCTGCACAACATTCCCCATTCTCCTTCTCCTTCCTCAGTTTCTACACCTTGTCCTCCGCCACTCTCGAGACCACCGCACCACTTGTGAGCAGTCCACGACGATGGAGAAGGACAAGACGACGGCTCTGGAGCACACCAAGAAGGCGACGACAATGGGGAAGCCGAAGGGCAAGAAGACGAGTCGGGGGGTCCTCCTCGAGGTCCGGTCTGCCGCCCGGCTGGATCCAGGGCGACTGGATCCGCTCCACTATTTAGTTGGAGGATGTGGAGGATCTGGCCTCTGGAGGTTTGATCGCCCATGGATCTTGGAGGCTTCCCGGCAACGAGACCGAGCCCCAGTCGCAGGAGGGTGAGTGCGTCCTCCTTGCGACTCACGTCGACCGTGGATTCTCTCTGCCTCCCCATCCTTTCTTTTGGGGTTTTCTGAACTTCTTCGGTGCCCAACTTCATCACTTTTCCCCCAACACCATCACGTATCTTGTTGCGTTCGTTTCTATGTGCGAAAATTTCTTGGGCTGTCGACCGCATTGGTGTCTCTTCAAACATATCTTCACATGTTGCTCTCATTCAGTGAAAAAAGCTAACCCAAACGAGGAGAAGACTCATGTGATCTAGATGTGCGGAGGCCGAGGTATCCATATGAGAAGCAAGAGTGCTTTTCTAGTTGTGATCCTTCCTGAGTCAGTTAGAGGGTGGTAGTCGACCTGGTTCTACTGCAAGGACCAACCGACTCCCGGTTAGTCGACCGTTGTTGGGTAACGTAGCATAAATTCAAAATTTTCTACGCATCACCAAGATCAATCTATGGAGAGACTAGCAACGAGGGGAAGGAGAGTGCATCTACATACCCTTGTAGATCGCTAAGCGGAAGCGTTCAAGTGAACGGGGTTGATGGAGTCGTACTCGTCGTGATTCAAATCACCGATGATCAAGTGCCGAACGCACGGCACCTCCGCGTTCAACACACGTGCAGCCCGGTGACGTCTCCCACGCCTTGATCCAGCAAGGAGAGAGGGAGAGGTTGAGGAAGACTCCATCCAGCAGCAGCACAACGGCGTGGTGGTGATGGAGGAGCGTGGCAATCCTGCAGGGCTTCGCCAAGCACCACAGAAGAGGAGGGAGAGAGATATGCAGGGCTGCACCAACTAGAGATGGAATCACCCCGTCCTATGGGCAGCCCAATGCCTCTATTTATATAGGGAAGGGGAGGGGCTGCGCCCCCTCTAGGGTTCCCACCCCTAAGGGGGGGCGGCAGCCCTAGATGGCCAAGGAGGTGGCGGCCAAGAGGGGAGAGGGGAGGGAGGCGCCACTAGATGGGCCCTAAGGCCCATCCTCTTTAGGGTTTGCCCCCTTCCCACCTCTTAGGCGCCATGGGCCCTTGTGGGAGGCGCACCAGCCCACTAAGGGGCTGGTTCCTCACCACTCTTAGCCCATGCAAGCCTCCGGGGCAGGTGGCCCCACTTGGTGGACCCCCGGGACCCTCCCGGTGGTCCCGGTACATTACCGATAAACCCCGAAACTCTTCCGGTGACCAAAACAGGACTTCCCATATATAAATCTTTACCTCCGGACCATTCCGGAACTTCTCGTGATGTCCGGGATCTCATCCGGGACTCTGAACAACTTTCGGGTTACCGAACCTTAAGTGTGTAGACCCTACGGGTTCGGGAGACATGCAGACATGACCGAGACGTTCTCCGGTCAATAACCAACAGCGGGATCTGGATACCCATGTTGGCTCCCACATGTTCCACGATGATCTCATCGGATGAACCACGATGTCAAGGACTTAATCAATCCCGTATACAATTCCCTTTGTCTAGCGGTATTGTACTTGCCCGAGAATCGATCGTCGGTATCCCTATACCTTGTTCAATCTCGTTATCGGCAAGTCTCTTTACTCGTTCCGTAACACATCATCCCGTGATCAACTCCTTGATCACATTGTGCACATTATGATGATGTCCTACCGAGTGGGCCCAGAGATACCTCTCCGTTTACACGGAGTGACAAATCCCAGACTCGATTCGTGCCAACCCAACAGACACTTTCAGAGATACCTGTAGTGCACCTTTATAGTCACCCAGTTACGTTGTGACGTTTGGTACACCCAAAGCATTCCTACGGTATCCGGGAGTTGCACAATCTCATGGTCTAAGGAAATGATACTTGACATTAGAAAAGCTTTAGCATACGAACTACACGATCTTTGTGCTAGGCTTAGGATTGGGTCTTGTCCATCACATCATTCTCCTAATGATGTGATCCCGTTATCAATGACATCCAATGTCCATGGTCAGGAAACCGTAGCCATCTATTGATCAACGAGCTAGTCAACTAGAGGCTTACTAGGGACATGGTGTTGTCTATGTATCCACACATGTATCTGAGTTTCCTATCAATACAATTATAGCATGGATAATAAACGATTATCATGAACAAGGAAATATAATAATAACCAATTTATTATTGCCTCTAGGGCATATTTCCAACACCGGTCTCCCTCCCTTCTCCATGGAAAGAGTCCAACAACCCACTTCCTTGAAAGTAACTCCAGCAGAAAAAGTAGAGGTGAGCATCCTGATGGAGCGAGTGGTCCAACTAGTTCGGGACGACATGACTGGTATGGACTTGCTAGAAGTGTTTCACAGTCGATACATCCAGCCTCTCCAGGCCCGCAATCATCCTATGTGGATGTACTCGGGCATTGAGGATACCACTCGGATCCACCCGGAGGAGGTCACCGAAGAGATGGTGGAGCTGTGGTTGCAAGGCATCACTGGGAACAAAGATAACCCCCGGGGGTCCAGAAGAGTTCAACCATTCTGCATTGGTCATGAACATGAAAAGGTCTGTCTTTTACTGTCGAGTGCTTCACTGTCGAGTGTTTCTTCATTCTGATTTGTAATAGTCTTCATGTCCGACTGATGTCTATGTTATCCTTTACCTTGCAGGTTTATATTGACACGTACTCAATGCCCAATGGAGAGCAGGACCAGGAGGGAGAGGCAAGTGGGGGCGAAAAGTGGTGATTGGAGATATGATGACGACGACGAGGAGGAGAGTGAGGATTCAAGCGACGGCGAGGAGGTCGACTCTCCGCCTCGCACTGAAAGGCGCTCCAAGCAGACCCATGACCCCGCGAGCATCCGCGGCAAGGCAGTTGCGCAGACCTCGAAGCGCACTCGAACTTCCTCTCCCATCCCGACTAAAAAGGCGCCGAAGCAACCCAAGATAGCGGCTCCTAAGCCTCGGAGCCTCTGGGTAAGTGTTTTGTTTTATCCTTTTATGCAAGGACTTCTTAAGCAGATGTCGACTCGCTTTCTTGTTTGACCGAGTGAGTTCGGGAACTCGCAGTGCAGCTACTTCTGGGACCTCAATGGACATTTACAGGAGTGAGGACGATACGGAGATGGAAGATGCGGCCACCTCCAGAGTAGGTGTGACTCTACCATCTTGCCTCCACTTCGCTAATTGGTTTGTAGGTCCAATTATATATTTTGGTCGATTCTTTTGCAGCGCCGCAACATGTGATTGAACTTCCAGACGATGATGAAGAAGCGCCTCTGAGGCCTATGGGAAGGAGAGGCAGGAACTTGGGCAGGAAAGCGTCGACTGACAAGACAACCCAGACGACAACAGTGCCCGAATCAGTGATCCAGCAGACTGGAAACCTCAATCGGGCCTCTGTCACCTTTGCCCAACCTGCGCCGACTGAACATCCACCAGCGTCGACTGCTCAAGACCCTGCTTCATCTGTTCAATTCCATACATCAGATCCTCAGATTGCTGCAACCGTTCCACCATCTCCGCTGTTCATCACCCATCATGTCCCGGAGGACCAGGCGAGCGCTGCTAAAGAAGCTATATGCCAAGCAAGCCTGATGATGGAGCGGATGAAGACGGTGCACGAGACCAGCCAAGCTTCCTATGACGCCAGTGCAGCTCTCCAAGCCAACGTCCAGGTTAGTTGATTTCCGACTGATCCTCTAACTTGATACTTGAGAACTGATGCTTTCTTATTCGTAAGATGTCCGTGGATGATCATTTTCACACTTTTTCAAACTTCATGTGCATCTATTCACCCGCTGGGTGCGTTCTTTTATTTTACTATCTTCTTCACTTGAGTCGGTGTAGAATGAACTTAATCAGTGGGGGCACGCAGAGTGCACCCACTGGGTGTAGTCCCCGAGACCGTCATTGAATGTTTTATTCGGCGGGGGTCTTAGATTGTTGCTGATAATAAATCCACTCGGTCTCGAACTGATCCTGCCGAGCGAACTCTCAAACCAGTGGGGGCACGCCAAGTGCACCCATGGGTGTAGTCCCTGAGACCGCAGTCGACCGCGGGCAGTCGGCGGTGGTCTGAAACCCAATATTGTTGTTGCAGTTCTCTCTCTCTCTCTCTCTCTCTCTCTCTCTCTCTTTTTGGGCGACTGGATTGGTCAAGTCGAGTACCGAACCAAACCAGTGGCCTGGGTGTAGTCCCCGAGACTACTGTTGAATGTTTGATTCTGAAGTAGTCTTAGAACTCTTTTTGTCATAATATCCTGAATTTGTACTTCATCACTCAAGAGCAAATAATCTTCGATTCTGTCAACTGATATATCTTATTTACTGGCTTCAGAAATCCTGTGAGCTCATATCCCAATTTGCCGAATTCGAGAGGAACCAGAGCCAGCTCAATCTTGACTTGGACTTGGCCAAGCAGAACTTGCAGAAGGCCCAGGACGAAACAACTGGTATGGAAGGTAAAAAACTTGCCGACTGTGAGATTGGACTGTTACTTGAGTCATCTTCCCGTTCTTCTTTCTGAACCAAGTGTTGTTTATTACTTTTTAGAGAAAATGAGGCAGGCTCTGGCACAGAAGGATATTGATCTTGCAGCGGTGTAGAAGGAAGCCCAAGAGAAAACAACACTCACCGACAAGAAGCTGGCTTCAGTCGGGGCGTTAGAGGAAGACAACGCCAAGCTGAAGACTGCTCTTGCCGAAGCTAACAAGGAAGTGACACGTCTGAAGAAGGACAAGGTAGCCTTGAATGACAAGATTGAAGATCTCTCTTGGAAGAGAAATGAACTGGAGGCTTATCTGGGGGGACTCGCCAAGAAGTTATTCCTCATGCTTGAAGGTATTTCCTCCTGGTCGACTGGTTTCTCTTGACAGTTATTAATTCCTCAGACGGTTCTTTGACTCATCATTTTGCTGTGCTGTGCAGAGTTTTGCCAGAACTTTGAAGAAGAGACTGGGCGGATTGAGACGAACATGGATCCCATCAACTCTCCTGTTCAGGACGAAGCCGCCATGAATGTGCTCCGACTGGAATCTCGTCTTACCAGTGTCGTGGATTATCTGGCTCGACTGAAGGTGGCGGTTTCCCGAGTCGACACAGCACTCTGGCCGAAGGAGAGGTTCCAAAATGACCTCTAGTCTCTAGTGACTCGACTCAATGAGATCCCCGGCCGAGTGCAAGCATGTAAGTAATCTTCTGCCCGATGTGGTGCTAATGTGGCCTTGTGCGTGGTTCGTGTCCACTGCAAGGAGGCCATGGAAGAGAAGCTGGCAGCGCTCAAGGTTGCTAACACCAAACATCGCCAGTTCCAGTCCTTCATGGATACCTTCGTTGAAGCAGCCACTCGCATCGCTGATGAAGTTGACTTGGACGAGTTTGTCGAGCCAGCCAGTCCTCCTCTAGAGGAGTGAACAAACTTTTAAGCTTTAATTCAATTTGCCTCAGAATGCCGAGTGATTTTGTAACCGTTAAAACTCCTTCGGGCCGGATGCCCGAGCACTTTTATCTGTGGTTCTGGACCTTGTACTTGTGGATCATGGATGGAGCGGACGTTGTACTTGTGGCATAGCTCCGCCGAGTGGGTCATGGACAAGAGCACTAGGTGCTGTGCACAACTTGAACCTTGTTGTCCTTGCGGATCGGGATGGTTTTAAACTTAGGTGAGTGTGAGACTGCAGCTAAGCCCCGACTGGGAGGATTGCGCTCCACTTGGTGGGATTTTAGAAACTTAGGCGAGTTCGTGACTGCAGCTAAGCCTCTGAGTGGGAGGATTGCTCTCCACTCGGTAGGATTTTTTAAACTTAGGAGAGTACGGGACTGCAGCTAAGCCCTCGAGTGGGAGGATTGTTCTCCACTCGATGGGATTTAGAAACTTAGGCGAGTTCGTGACTGCAGCTAAGCCTCCGAGTGGGTGGATTTCTCTCCACTTGATAGGATTTTTTAAACTTAGGCGAGTACGGGACTGTAGCTAAGCCCCTGAGTAAGAGGATTGCTCTCCACTCGGTAGGATTTTTTAAACTTGGGCGAGTACGTGACAGCAGCTAAGCCCCCGAGTGGTAGGATTGCTCTCCACTCGGTAGGATTTTAGAAACTTAGGCGAGTTCGTGACTGCAGCTAAGCCTCTGAGTGGGAGGATTGCTCTCCACTCGGTAGGATTTTTTAAACTTAGGCGAGTACGGGACTGCAGCTAAGCCCCCGAGTGGGAGGATTTCTCTCCACTTGGTAGGATTTTAGAAACTTAGGCGAGTTCGTGACTGCAGCTAAGCCTCCGAGTGGGAGGATTGCTCTCCAGTCGGTAGGATTTTTTAAACTTAGGCGAGTATGGGACTACAGCTGACGGTGTCCTGGACTAGGGGGTACTCACCATGTCGTCTCCCGATCTGTTAGATTGGGCCGAGGACCCCCATGACCGTATACTCATGGGCCAGTTCGGACAGCTGCCGCATACATGGAAGATTCCACAAGACTTGGTGATCAAGACAAGGACTCCTCCCCACCGGCGTATTCGGCTAGGACTCTTGTTATCCTAGGCCTCTGGTGCATTATATAAACCGAGACTAGGCTGGTGGATAGATCATATACAACAATCATACCATAGGCTAGCTTCTAGGGTTTTAGCCTCTACGATCTCGTGGTAGATCAACTTTTGTAATACTCATATCATCAATATCAATCAAGCAGGACGTAGGGTATTACCTCCATCAAGAGGGCCCGAACCTGGGGAAATATCGTGTCCCCTGCCTCCTGTTACCATCGATCCTAGGCGCACAGTTTGGGACCCCCTACCCGAGATCTGCCGGTTTTGACACCGACATCGGTGCTTTCATTGAGAGTTCCGCTGTGTGATCGGCAAAAGGATCAATGGCTCGCCCGCAGGTCAACTGGTCACCTTGGCTCGACTGAGGACTGTGCTCCATCTCCGACCGTCATGTTCAGACAGGGGCCTTCTTCAACATGAACTCCGATCTCTGTAATGATCATAGAGGAGTCATCCATGGAGCTCGAGGGCTCAACGTCAACATTGCCCTCGGGCGTCCGTGCTGTTTTATGGACAGCGAACTTGTATTCACCGTCACCACCTCCTCGAGCGTCGGTTTGACGATTGCTTCGATGGAATAGTGCAGAATTACGTCTACAACAACCATGCAAAATTTTGTCGAGTTCTGATGGAGGAATCTCCGACAATCTACGATATACCGGAGCCCTGTCAAATCTGGACGGGAATTTGGACGAGTTTAGGGCGTGGTCTCTAGAGCCCAGCTCAGAGCTCCTTTGGAAGATCCAACCGTTCATCTACTGCGGAATTCCCATATCTACCACACCTCCAAATTTCAGCTTGATCCGACGGTTCAAACTCTGGGAACCTTCCGATGAGTGGACCAATTTTCGGATCCATTTTCTGCGCGAATACGGATCCGACCCGAATTCACGTTTCTTTATGAACATGATATTGGACGACCTTTTTAGAGGAATTCTCTTCTAGGGTATTGTGCGTTGTTTTTAAACACGTGTCCGTAAATTTTTAAGCCTCCTCTGAGGTCATCTTCGTCATCATGCTGGTGTTAAACCAGTCCGGCAATATTGCTCCAAGGCTGCCGACCTGCGCTAGACACGTCGTCACTTTGTTGAGACGAGCTCAACTTCTTCGGATCATCATCTCGTCAAGCCGAACAAGAGTCCGGCATCGCGAAGGATAAATCATCACCAACATCGCCGCCCCATAGATTACACGGAGCGGGCATGCCGGCATCGCCGCAGAGCCACTTCATCAAGCTGGCATCGACCACGTCACGACCTGCATCGGCAGGGCCGCACTATTGCTTCTTCAAGCTGGTGTCCATCACGCCGACCTACTTCGACTCATCGGCTGACATCGAGGCTTCGACATCTCGGCTGGACCGGGGCTTCGACATCTCTTCATCAACCTACTCCGGAGACTTCGGCGTCACTAGCCGACCAGCTCTGTCACGTTAGCTGGACCGAGGGCTTTGCCTCGGCAAGCCAACCTTTGCCAGCATCACCATACCGTCGCTTTATCGCCCATCAGGCAATGGGTGTGCGGATCGAGTCCCAATTTTCGGAATCACCTTTCTTCGGATTGCTACAACAAATAAACCAGGTGCTATTAATCCTAGTATTTTTTGCTTGTTGGGGTTTATTTTTCCCAAGAAATTATTACTCTGGTTTGTTCCATCATTTGTACACAGGTCTATCGAATGATGGCCGCTCTAACGACAGTCGCGTGATGGTTCGGTCAGTTTCCGTACATAGTCCGGCGAACGCCGCATCCGGAACTCGGACCAACCTGTGAATTCAGGCTTTGCCACACCTTTACCGCATCATGCCGACGCCCCCGCCTTGACTTCGGCGCCAGGCCATATTTCTTTTATTACTCACTTTGCATAAATTATTTATTATGCAACGATTTTTTAATTATTATTATTACTATTATCTTCGGTTCACACTATTTTTTGTGCACAGGAAAATGATCCGGGTTGGGCAGTATTGTCAACTCGGCGTACTGACATACCACGTCACCTCGGCTGGCCGGGGGGCTTCGTCAACACTTCATTACCCCATGCCAGGGACTTCGTCATCACTCTGCCGGCCCGCATTGACCGTGCTATGTCACCACTTCCGAGTGCCGAGCTCTTTGCTCCGCCACCTTGGGACCGGCTTGGGGGATGGAACCTTGTCCCGCATCAAGCTCGGGCCGCGTCATCAATACCGAACACGTTAACCAGCTAAGTTGCCTTCATGCTCAAAGTTTTAAATTTTTAACTTGTGTTCAGCTCGACCAAGCATTATATTTTGGAAAAAAGTTGCTTGTAAATTTTTTTCCTTGTCCAAACTTTGTTTGTGACACACAAATTCAAATACCCCGTTTACTTGGGGCTTCCTTTATGAAGCTTTTCCTCTTGCATATGATTATACTTGTACGGCTTCGTTCCTTGTTCGTGTATTATGCCACAATATGCACCATATTGACTTAAGCGATTTACAGGCTGGGTTGCCTCGCTCCTGTGTTTACCCCTACATTCCCGATTGTTCGGCTAGGGAGTAAAGGGAGCACCTCTGCGATTGTCACGATCGAGTCATTCGAGCCGGACCTCAGACTGGGTGAAGCCGAAAGCTAGCGCTCTTATTGTTTTCAATGATGGTCGGCACACAATGGAACTCATGAGTACAAAAAATCTATTGCACAAGTCTCATGGTAACAATGAGCATGGAAGAAAGATATCGGTGGGGGTACTATTTTCTTCGAAGATGCTTCTTACACTTCGCCAGTAATATAACATAAGTTCCCTGAGCGCGCTTTGTCTATTACAGCCTTATGGCCTGATTGCCTGGTTATTGGAAACACCGTCGATATTCTCAACAGGTGGAGTACATAACACTTTTCGGTCCTTGACCGAAGAGGGAGAAGCCGGCGGTCGGTTAAGACGCGTTTAAAGTTCGGGTGAACATATATATGATATAAGTACTTTAGTACATACAATCATTATACATAAAATTCTTTTACCCAAGCCACTTGGGGGCTCTTAAATTTATATGAGCCGTTTTATAATAAGTGTTCTTCTTCTTAGTCGTTGCAAAGTTATTATTATTATTGTTATTATTTATCATTCCTTTTTTCGACACAAGTATGTGGTCACTAGCTGAGGAGCCTAATTTCTCTCTCAAAGCCGCTAGAGTTTAGTTTGCTAAACTGGCCTAATGAAAAGTACTCCGCCTTCGGGATAGGAGGTTGAAGCCGTAGGCTGACCCGCTTGGAGTCTTGAGATAGGATGTGTCATGTTAAAGCATGATAGAAGCACTTTTTTTTTCTAAAGTCCAATTTTCAGATTGGCGCCGAACACTTGATCTTGTTCGGACGTCAGGTTTTCACTGACGTTTTTTGGTTTTCCAAGCCTATGGCACTTTTAAACTATTTGTGTGTTTCCAGCATTAGTCTCGTAGTGCAACGCTGGACACCTTTAGAGATTCGGCAAAAACACTCTCGGATATTGCCATATATGCATCGGTTTCGAATTGTGTCTTCGGTCAATAGTTGGGTTGCCCGGCTCCTGTGCTTGCCTCCTACGTTCCACTTTGTTTGGATAGGTGTGCAAAGGGAGAACCACTGCGATTGTGCTTCTAGCTCGCATGGTTAAGCACCTCAGTGGAGAAAGCCGAAAACTGACTGTCACAATAGGCGTAAACTGGTCAGCGATCCGATGACTATGTTAAATGACGGGCCATTCATAACATTGGCCGAAGTGTTTACGGCTTGACCTCAGATGTCGCCGAACACTAACCGGGGGCTCATAGCTAGCTTCCCCAGTTTAAAGCTCCTATGACTAAGCAAAAGTTATAAACCCCGCATATCTGATTGCCTCGTTTCCGCTAACACAACCGCCTTCGGGCGCCGAGACGTCGGCTAAGGGTTGTTTTGTTATTGCGGAAACACCCTGCGTAGTATCTACAAGGGGTAGAGGTCGATGATGGGCCACTTTCAACTGATAAACAGTCGCAATGGAATCAAAATAATGATGTAAAGTACTTGGATACATAGAATCATTACACATAATCTGTGATTTTACTCTGGATATCGATCCTTAATTCGGCCACCCGTGCCCACATTAAGGCTCAGGGGCTACTGGGCTTTGCGTTCATTATTTACAGATATTAAAGGGGCACATCAATCCCCTGATCTGGTGTTGCCACCTGACCAGTGTCTTGGGGGCTACTGCATTGCCTATTCAATGCAGAAAATTCAAAGGGCTCAGTGTTCGGCTTGATCGAACTATGGGAAGCGGGTCTTCGGACATCAATAAGTACCATCTGGACCTATCTGGCATCAAGCTATATATCACGGCGACTTCTCACGACCCTCTCTCGGGGGGCCCGTTCGCCGATCACTATTATCTCTAATATATTACACTGCGTTTTTATTCCTATGTATGCTACCGAGCTAGGAGTTGATCCTCAGGCCGATTTCGCACATCGACCTGAGTCTCAGGGGCTACTGGGAACAACGGTTTTATGCTTGCCTTCAGGTGCATCTCGGGTTTTAGACTGATACACACCTTGAGGGCTACTGGATATACATCGGCAGAGAATAAACTGCACCAGTTAAAAATATTCACAAAAAATCAGCCCACGGTCGGGGTGGTGCACCACCTTCGAAGTAGTCTAGCATAAAGCTCGGGCGCTAGCGGCTAGCTCCATAGAGGGCATTTCCGGCATTAAGCTCGGCTAAACTCCTTCAACTTTTTTGGACCAAGATGATCTATGACATCTTGGATATAGTCCGGCGTTGGAGCTTGGACACAATCCGGCATTGGAGCTCGGATACATTTCGGCGTTGGAGCTCGGAAGCTGTCCGGCATTGGTGCGCGGCTGCAAAAGATACCTCGAATGCAGTCCGGTGTTAGAGCTCGGATGCAAGAGGACACTGCCTCCCGGGAACAACTTCAAACCCGAGGCGTGGCATAAAAATAACAAGGCATTGATAAAGGCCGGAAACTTAAAGGGGCTCCTCGGGTACCCGACGTGTAAACTCGTTGAATGCATTTCAGCGATCCTCAAGATCGAAGATGAGAAGATTTGTTGAACCAGTTTTCAAGACCGACAACCGAAGATGAAGAACAGTTCGGAAGAATCGAGGAGCGTCCCTAACTTGAAGACCGGTTCAGGGGGCTACTGTCGGTGTCCTGGACTAGGGGGTACTCACCATGTCGTCTCCCAATTTGTTAGATTGGGCCGAGGACCCCATGGCCGTATACTCATGGGCCAGTTCGTACAGCTACCGCATACATGGAAGATTCCACAAGACTTAGTGATCAAGACAAGGACTCCTCCCCACCGGCGTATTTGGCTAGGACCCTTGTTATCCTAGGCCTCTGGTGCATTATATAAACCGAGGCCAGGCTGGTGGATAGATCATATACAACAATCATACCATAGGCTAGCTTCTAGGGGTTTAGCCTCTACGATCTCGTGGTAGATCAACTCTTGTAATACTCATATCATCAATATCAATCAAGCAGGACGTAGGGTATTACCTCCATCAAGAGGGCCCGAACCTGGGTAAATATCATGTCCCCTGCCTCCTGTTACCATCGATCCTAGACGCACAATTCGGGACTCCCTAACCGAGATCTGCCGGTTTTGACAGCAACTAAGCCCCCAAATGGGAGGATTGCTCTCCACTCGGTAGGAATTTTAGAAACTTAGGCGAATCAGGTTCGTGGCTAAGCCACCCACTTGGGGATTTGAACACACAACTTGACAGGATAACAATTGTTAAGGCACCACAAAAATCTTGTTTTTGATAAGCAAAATGAACGGTTCTTATTACAACTCGCTGACCCGAGTGCTTAAGTGTTAAAAGGGCGGAGCAGATCTGTGTTCCAAGCGCGTGGCTCGTCTTTCTTGTGTTCCACATTATAAAGGTGATAAGCTCCGTTGTGGAGCACCTTGGTGATGATGAAGGGACCTTCCCAAGCAGGAGCAAGCTTGTGAGGCCGTTGCTGATCCACTCGGAGCACTAAGTCTCCTTCCTGAAATGCTCGACCTCTCGCATTTCTGGCATGGAATCGATGGAGGTCTTGCTGATAAATGGTCGAACAGATCAAAGCCATGTCTCTCTCTTCTTCCAGGAGGTCAACAACATCTTGCCGAGCTTGCTCTACTTCAGCTTCTGAGAAAAGTTCTACTCGGGGCGTGTTGTGAAGCAAGTCGCTTGGCAGCACGGCTTCAGCCCCATAGACCATGAAGAAGGGAGTCCGAATAGTCGATCGGTTTGGCATTGTTCTCGATCCCCAAAGGACGGAAGGCAACTCATCTATCCAAGCACCCGTTGCATGCTTGAGGTCATGCATCAACCGGGGTTTCAGCCCTTGGAGGATCAAACCATTTGCTCTTTCTGCCTGTCCATTCGACTGTGGATGCGCGACAGACGCGTAGTCGACCCGAGTACCCTGGGAGGCGCAGAATGCTCTAAACTCATCAGAATCAAAGTTGGAGCCATTATCCGTGATAATACTATGAGGGACTCCATATCTGAACGCCAGCTCTCTGATGAAACTGATGGTAGTGCCTGAGTCGAGATTCTTGATAGGCTTAGCTTCGATCCACTTAGTGAACTTGTCGACTGCTACAAGCAAATGAGTGAAACCACTTCTGCCAGTCCTCAGGGGTCCAACCATATCCAACCCCCAAACAACGAATGGCCAGACGAGGGGAATGGTCTTCAAGGCTGAAGCGGGCTTGTGAGACATGTTGGAGTAGAACTGGCAGCCCTCACACTTGTAGATTATTTCCTTTGCCATTTCATTTGCACGCGGCCAGTAAAAACCTGCTCGGTATGCTTTGGCCACGATTGTCCGAGAGGACACATGGTGACCACAGGTCCCCGAGTGGATATCATTGAGAATCATTCGACCTTCCTCTGGGGTAATGCATCATTGAGCAACTCCGTTCACACTCTCTCTATACAGTCGACCACCTATCACGGCGAAGGCTTTGGATCGACGGACGATCTGACGGGCCTCGTCCTCATCCTTTGGAAGTTCTTTTCTGAGAATGTATGCAACATATGGCACTGTCCAATCAGGGGTGAGGACCAAAACCTCCATGATCAGGTCGACCACGGCTGGAATTTCAACCTCAGTCGAGTCGGTGGAACTTTTCGGTTGCGGGGGCTCTTCCGTGAAAGGATCCTCTTGAACTGACGGAGTGTGGAGATGTTCCAAAAACACATTGCTAGGAATAGACTCACGCTTGGAGCCTATCTTCGCCAGATCATTAGCTGCTTTATTCTTGACTCAGGGTATGTGGTGGAGCTCTAACCCCTCGAACTTCTTTTCCAACTTCCTCACTGCATTGCAATAGTCAGTCATAGCTGGGCTCTTGATATCCCATTCCTTCATCACTTGATTGATCACCAAATCTGAGTCGCCGTAAACCATCAGGCGGCGGATGCCGAGTGAAATGGCCATACGCAACCCATACAGAAGTGCCTCATATTCAGCCTCTTTGTTGGAGGAATCAAAGTGAATTTGGAGAACATAACTGAGTTTGTCGCCTCACGGGGATACCAGAACCACCCCAGCACTAGAACCATTCAGCATCTTGGACCCATCAAAGAACATAGTCCAATGTTTCGAGTGAATTTGAGTCGGCTGTTGTTGCTCACTCCACTCGGCGAGGAAATCTGCTATTGCTTGGGACTTGATTGCTTTATTTGCCTCAAACTTGATGTCTAACAAAAGGAGTTCAATCGACCACTTCGCCACTCGACCAGTTGCATCTCTGTTATTCAGAATTTCTGATAATGGAGCATCACTGACAACTGAAACCGAGTGATCTGAGAAGTAATGTGCAACTTTCTTTGTCGTCAGATAAATTCCATAAACCAACTTCTGATAATGAGGATATCTTTGCTTGGACGGGGTTAAGACTTCAGAAATATAATACACTGGGCGCTAAACTTTGAAGGCTTTGCCTTCTTCTTCCCGCTCGACCGTGAGCACCGTATTGACAACTTGTCCAGTGGCTACGATATAAAGCAGTAAAGGCTCTTTGCTGATTGGAGCAGCAAGCACCGGCTGGGTGGAAAGCAGGGTTTTGAGCTCTGCAAACGCTGCATCAGCTTCAGGAGTCCACTCAAACTTTTCAGACTTCTTCATCAGTCGGTAAAGAGGCAATGCCTTTTCACCGAGACAAGAAATGAATTGGCTCAATGCGGCCAGGCAACCAGTAAGCTTCTGGACATCATGCACACGCACAGGGCGTTTCATTCATAGAATTGCACCAACTTTTTCTGCGTTTGCATCGATCCTCGTTCGGAAACGAGAAAACCGAGTAACTTTCCTCTTGTGACTCCGAATGTGCACTTTGATGGATTAAGCTTGATATCGTACCTTCTTAGATTAGCAAAGGTTTCGGCGAGGTCAGTCAATAGGTCGGAACCTTTACGTGACTTGACCACGATGTCATCCATGTATGCTTCCACATTCTGACTGATTTGAGTGAGCAGGCACTTCTGAATCATGCGCATGAATGTGGCACCAGCATTCTTGAGACCAAAGGGCATGTCAACATAGCAAAAGCACCCGAATGGGGTGATAAAAGTTGTTTTGATTTCATTGGGACCATACAGTCGGATCTGATGGTACCCGGAATAAGCGTCCAGAAAGTCCAAACGCTCGCATCCCGCAGTCGAGTCAACAATTTGATCAATGCGGGGTAGGGGGAAGTGATCTTTCGGGCAGGCCCGATTGATATGCTTGAAATCGATGCACATATGGAGTGAGTCGTCTTTCTTGGGGACCATGACAACATTAGCAAGCCACTCGGAGTGGTATATCTCGCAGATGAACTCAGCTGCCAAAAGCCGAGCCACCTCCTCACCAATTGCCTTCCTCTTCTCCACGGCGGACCAACGGAGATGCTCTTTGATAGGTTTTGCTTTTGGGTCGACTCGCAAACGGTGCTCAGCCAGTCCCCTGGGTACACCTGGCATGTTATAAGGCTTCCATGCAAAGATGTCCCAGTTCTCACGAAGGAACTGGATGAGTGCTTCTTCCTATTTGCTGTCGAGTGTTGTTGAGATATGAGTTGGAGCAGCATTAGGATCGGTCAGGTGAACATGAACTTGTTTCATTTCACCAGACGACTAAAATGAAGATTCTGAAGCGGGCTTCTTGGCATGCAGCAAATCACTCGGATCTGCGTTCTTCTGGTACTCTTGCATTTTCACTGCTGCCATCTGTTCATCGACAATCTTTGAGCCCTTCTGGAAACATTCCTCCGCTCTCTATCGATTACCAGTGATCGTAATCACACCTTTTGGCCCAGGCATCTTCAGCTTGAGGTATACATAACAAGGTTGAGCCATGAAGCGAGCATACGTAGGCCTGCCCAAAATAGCATGATAAGCACTGTGAAAATCCACAACTTCAAATGTCAACTTTTCCTTGTGATAGTTCTTCGAATCGCCGAAAACCACGTCAAGAGTGATCTGGCCGAGTGAATCAGCTTTTTTCATAGGAATGACACCGTGGAAGCGCATATTGCTTTCACTAAGTTTGGACATCGAGATGCCCATCTCTCGGAGAGTCTCAGCATATAGAATGTTCAAGCCACTGCCACCATCCATCAGGACCTTGGTCAATCGGGTGCCTCCGACGACCGGGTCGACCACCAACGCTTGCTGCCCTGGGGTGGCAACACGTGCCGGGTGATCTGACTGGTCAAATGTAATGGGAGTCTTTGACCACTTCAAATATGTTGGCGTTGCCGGAGTAACCATGTTCAGCTCTCTGTTAATGACTTTCAATCGACTTTTGCTCTCAACATCAGCGAAAATCACCAAAGTGGCATTGATGTTGGGGAAACCATCATCTTCCTCTTTATCTTCGCCCTTATTAGACTCTTTCTCTTTCTCCTAGGACTGGCCCTCTCGGAATTGCTGGATAAGGAGTCGACATTGTTGAGTGGTATGCTTGGGATAAATCAGGTTTCCTTCATCATCCACTTTGGTGTGTATATGACACGACAGATCTAACACATCATTTCCTGCCGAATCCTTCACCTTTTTGGGGACCCATGGTCCTTTAGGTTTTCCCTTAAATTTTCCTTGAGTCACTGCTGCGGCTTCACCATGAGCGGTGGGTTCGGCCTTGCGCTTCTGTTTCCGATTGGAATTACCTCCTCCAGCATCTTAGGCGACTGGTTTTCTCTTGCCACTTCGAAGTCGGTCTTCTTCTTCACCGTTAGCGTACCGAGTGGCTATTTCCATCATTCGGGCTAGAGTCATATCTCCTGTCCGACCGAATTTTAGGTTCAACTCTCGGTACCGAACACCCTCCTTGAAGGCGCAAACTTCTTGGTGCGGTGACACATTTTCCACTGTGTGATGCAAAGTGGTGCACCTCTGGATGTAATCTCTCAATGTCTCATTCGGCTTCTGAACACAATGCTGCAACTCTGTCAGCCCTGCAGGTCGCTTGCAAGTGCCTTCAAATGTTCTAACAAACACTCGGGCCAACTCTTCCCAACTGAATATGTTGCTAGGGGCCAACTGATTCAACCAAGCTCTGGCCGACCCCTCCAACATCAAAGGAAGGTGTTTCATGGCTACCTGAGCATTACCGCCGCCAATCTGTACAGCCACTCGGTAGTCCTCTAGCCAAGTGTCAGGTTTAGATTCACCGGTAAACTTACTTACCCCAGTCGCCAACCTAAAGTTGGGAGGGATTTCTGCGGCTCTGATGGCACTGCTGAAACACTCAGGTCCTAATACATGCACTCGACTGCTCGCTGGCCGATCTCTGTCTTGTCCTTCTCTATGAGCTGTGTTCCTGTCGACCAAACCTTGTACGAAAATTGATCTTGCATCAAATCCAGGTTCTCTGGGGTTGACTGGATGTCTTCGCTCGTCACCATATGGATGCCTATCATCGGGTCACCGGGGTGCATATGATCCGCCCCTCGGAGGGGGCGTGGACACTCGACGGCGGTCCTCACGGCCAAACTGATGATCATATTGCTCGTGGTTCCGACCCATGTACTGCTCATGACGGTGTCCTCGGCCCTCACGCCGCGGAGGCGATCTTGAGCTGTGGGCCGACTGGACAGTGTCCGCAACCACATATCTGCTATGGATCCTGTTGCACGACTGGGAAACTGCTGTGTTCTACTCTCCAGCCGCACGGAGCAGCACTCGAATATGCATCAAACCTCTTGCAGCCTCTGACTGGGACGGCTGGATTGACTCTGCTATGCGGGCTGCTTCGGTAAGATTTTGAATTGGGGTATGGTATACCTGATGCTCGGGAGGAACAATTGCCGCTGTCGTCGACTGGATTCAGGGATCATCCATCGAGCGCGATCGTCGAGTGAACATTGGAGATTCTCCAGTCGTGTGCGCTCAGCCAACATGGCCAGGCGCGCAATCTCCAAGGCCCGAGCCCCGGAGGTTTCCCCAATGATGGGAGTGTGGAGTGCCTCCGTATTGCGATGATGCAGCTCCTCTCGCTGCTGCGAAGTAAGGGCTTGAGGACAATATTATTCATGAACATGTGACGGATCACCGCCGCCATCGCCGCCGTCACCGTGGCGGAAACCAGGCGGGCTGCGCGGCATGTTGACCATCAAGACTTCTGCCACAGGGTCGCTGCTGTCACACTCGGACAGAGTCTCAATAGAGCCAGTCAACAGGTCGAACAGCCCATAGAGAGATTCCTCGTGCTCGATTGCCGCGACTTGAGGGGTGGCCGACTGGCAAGCCACCGATCGACCGGATCTCTTGCGGCGTCGACCAGCGAAGGGCGAAGATGTTGCGGGAGCTGACCGATACTGGGTCGACGGCGCCGCAGAAGGACGCCACGGGCGCACGCCCGAAAGTGGGTCACTCCGCGGACGGGGAGCGCCTCAACGTCGAGGGAGCTTCTTGAAGCCAAGCGGAGTCGTCGGCGATGAAAACGAGCGCGCCGAGACGGATCTCGCGGCCCTCAGCTGAACCTCCGCCCGAAACCATGATGATGGGAATCAGAAAAATCGCAACCTCACCGGAAGTCACTAAGGCACCAGCCCCATGGTGGGTGATAACCCACAAGTATAGGGGATCGCAACAGCTTTCGAGGGTAGAGTATTCAACCCAAATTTATTGATTCGACACAAGGGGAGCCAAAGAATATTCTCAAGTATTAGCAGCTGAGTTGTCAATTTAACCACACCTGGAAACTTAGTATCTGCAGCAAAGTGTTTAGTAGCAAAGTAATATGATAGTGGTGGTAGCAGCAACTAAAGTAAAGACAGCAAAAATAATGTTTTTGGTATTCTGTAGTGATTGTAACAATAGCAGCGGAAAAGTAAATAAGCGAGAACCAGTATATGGAAAACTCATAGGCACCGGATCAGTGATGGATAATTATGCCGGATGCGGTTCATCATGTAACATTCATAACATAGGGTGACATAGAACTAGATCCAATTCGTCAATGTAATGTAGGCATGCATTCCGTATATAGTCATACGTGCTTATGGAAAAGAACTTGCATGACATCTTTTGTCCTACCCTCCCATGGCAGCGGGGTCCTATTGGAAACTAAGGGATATTAAGGCCTCCTTTTAATAGAGAACCGGAACAAAGCATTAGCACATAGTGAATACATGAACTCCTCAAACTATGGTCATCACCGGGAGTGGTCCCGATTATTGTCACTTCGGGGTTGCCGGATCATAACACATAGTAGGTGACTATAGACTTGCAAGATAGGATCAAGAACTCACATATATCCATGAAAACATAATAGGTTCAAATCTGAAATCATGGCACTCAGGCCCTAGTGACAAGCATTAAGCATAGCAAAGTCATAGCAACATCAATCTCAGAACATAATGGATACTAGGGATCAAACCCTAACAAAACTAACTCGATTACATGATAAATCTCATCCAACCCATCACCGTCCAGCTAGCCTATGATGCAATTACTCACGCACGATGGTGAGCATCATGAAATTGGTGATGGAGGATGGTTGATGATGACGACGGCGACGAATCCCCCTCTCCGGAGCCCCGAACAGACTCTAGATCAGCCCTCCCGAGAGGTTTTAGGGATTGGCGGCGGCTCCGTATCGTAAAACGCGATGATTTCTTCTCCCTGATTTTTTTCTCTCCGAAAGCAAATATATAGAGTTGGAGTTGGCGTCGGAGGGTTTCCAGGGGGCCCACGAGGTAGGGGGTGCGCCCTAGGGGGGGCGCCCCCCACCCTCGTGAGAAGGGTGTGGGCCCCCTGGTCTTCATCTTTGGCGAGGATTTTTTATTGTTTTTTCTAAGATGTTCCGTGGAGTTTCAGGTCATTCCAAGAATATTTGTTTTCTACACATAAAACAACACCATGGCAATTCTGCTGAAAACAGTGTCAGTCCGGGTTAGTTCCATTCAAATCATACAAGTTAGAGTCCAAAACAAGGGCAAAAGTATTTGGAAAAGTAGATACGACGGGGACGTATCAACTCCCCCAAGCTTAAACCCTTGCTTGTCCTCAAGCAATTCAGTTGACAAACTGAAAGAAAGAAAAACTTTTACAAACTCTGTTTGCTCTTGTTGTTGTAACTATGTCAAGCCAGCATTCAAGTTTTCAGCATAGATCATAACTAACCACGTTTGCAATAATTCTCAGGTCTCACAATTACTCATATCAATAGCATAATCAACTAGCAAGTCATAATAATAAATCTCGGATGACAACACTTTCTCAAAACAATCATAATATGATATAACAAGATGGTATCTCGCTAGCCCTTTCTGAGACCGCAAAACATAAATGCAGAGCACCTTTAAAGATCAAGGACTGACTAGACATTGTAATTCATGGTAAAGGAGATCCAATCATAGTCATACCCAATATAAATTAACGGTGATGAATGCAAATGACGGCTGCGCTCTCCAGCTAGTGCTTTTTAATAAGAGGGTGATGACTCAACATAAAAGTAAATGGATAGGCCCTTCGCAGAGGGAAGCAGGGATTTTTAGAGGTGCCAGAGCTCGGTTTTGCAATAGGGATAAATTGTATTTTGAGCGGTATACTTTCATTGTCAATGTAACAACTAAGAGATGGCGATATCTCCCATGCTAAACACATTATAGGCGGTTCCCAAACATAATGGTAAAGTTTATACTCCCCCTCCACCAACAAGCATCAATCCATGGCTTGCTCGAAACAACGAGTGCCTCCAACATACATCAGGTCCCAAGGGGAGTTTTGTTTGCAATTAGTTTTGATTTAGTTTGCATAAAGCATGGGACTGGGCATCCCGGTGACCAGCCATTTTCTCGTGAGTGAGGAGCGGAGTCCACTCCTCTTGAGAATAACCCACCTAACACGGAATATAAGGACAACCTTTGTTGATACATGAGCTATTCGAGCATACAAAACAGAATGTTTATTTGAAGGTTTAGAGTTTGGCACATACAAATTTACTTGGAACGGCAGGTAGATACAGCATATAGGAAGGTATAGTGGACTCATCTAGAATAACTTTGGGGTTTAAGGAATTGGATGCACAAGAAGTATTCCCGCTTAGTACAAGTGAAGGCTAGCAAAAGACTGGGAAGCGACCAACTAGAGAGCGACAACAGCCATGTACATGCATTAAAATTAATAAACATTGGATGCAAGCATGAGTAGGATATAATCCACCATGAACATAAATATCGTGAAGGCTATGTTGATTTGTTTCAACTACATGCGTGAAGATGTGCCAAGTCAAGTCACTTAAATCATTCAAAAGAGGATACCACCCCATCATACCACATCATAATCATCTCAATAGCATGTTGGCATACAAGGTAAATCATTATAACTCATAGCTAATCAAGCATGGCACAAGCAACTATGTTTTCTAATTGTCATTTTAAACATGTTTATTCATAATAAGCTAAATCAAGAACGACGGGCTCATCATATTTACAAAAAACAAAAGAGGTCGAGTTCATACCAACTTTTCTCATCTCAGTCAGTCCATCATATATCATCATAATTGCCTTTCACTTACACGACCGAACGGTGTGAATAATAATAAGAGTGTACGTGCATTGGACTAAGATGGAATCTGCGAGCATTCAATAAACAGGAGAAGACAAGGCAATATGGGCTCTTGGTTAATTCAACAATAATGTATATAAGAGCCACTTCAACAATTTAATTATGGTCTTCTCCTACTGACCCCCAATTAAAAGAAAAGAAATAAAACTATTTACACGGGAAAGCTCCCAACAAGCAAAAGAAGAACGGGAAATATTTTTGGGTTTTCTTTTTAATTATTACTACTACAGCAGAAAAATAAACTACTACTAATTTTTTTGGTTTTTCTTAAGGTTTAACAAACACACAAGGAGAAAGCAGGGAAAAGGAAATAAACTAGCATGGATATTACAGTGAAAAAGTATGAGCACCGACATCTAGCAATGAGTGTGTGTGAACATAAATGTAATGTCGGTGAGAAATACGTACTCCCCCAAGCTTAGGCTTTTGGCCTAAGTTGGTCTATGGCCACGGCTGGCCTGGCGGATATCCATAATAATAGTTGTTGGGGTCATACTGTGATGAGGAGGAATAGTTGGGATCATACTGATGTGCAGCGGTTATCGCCTACTGAGCTGCAGCGTGGAGTCGAGTTGCCTCCACTCTCCTCTCGTACTCTTCTGCCTCCTCTCTGGTAATAACATATCTTCCTTTTGTCTGTGAATCAAAGAAGGCAGGAGCAGGGAGAGTAATACGGAAAACACGTCGTTTATCAAAAATTAAACGATATAAGAGAGGTGATTTAGGCCTCTCGACAAACTGGTGCGAAGCCATAGAGTCATAATCTAAATATGCAGGAGGCAACTCCGTATCACCCTCACGAATGTCTATCTCAAGAAAATGAGCTATGCGGGTTGCATAAATTCCTCCAAAGAAATCTCCATTATGTCTATTATGATGCAACCTATGAGCTACAATGGCTCCCATATGATAAGATTGGTCTCCTAACACAGCACTCCTAAGAATGCTAAGATCAGGGACACACATGTGACATGCTTCATCCTTAGCATTTATGCATCTACCGATGAAGAGAGCAAAATAATGTATAGCAGGAAAGTGAATGCTCCCTATGGTAGCCTGCGTTATATCTCTAGATTCCCCCACAGTTATACTAGCAAGAAAGTTTTTAAATTCAGATTTAGGGGGATCCCTAACACTACCCCATGATGGAAGTTTGCATGCAAGAGTGAAATCCTCTAGGTCCATGGTATAAGATTTGTCATAAAGATCAAACATGACTGAAGGAGAATTACGCGAACATGAATACTCAAACCTCCTCACAAATGAACTTGTGAGATCATGATACTGGGGGCATTTGTTAGCCTCAAAATCCTCATCATCCTTTTTCTTGGATGGTTTTGGAGGAAAAGGCATGGGTTTCTGAACCCATGGTTCTCTTTCTTTACCATGTTTCCTAGCAACAAAGTCTCTTTTATCATAACGTTGATTCTTTGATTGTGGGTTATCAAGATCAACAACAGGTTCAATTTCTACATCATTGTCATTACTAGGTTGAGCATCATCATGAACATCATCATTAATATTTTTACTAGGTTCATGTTCATTACCATATTGTGTTTCAGCATCAGACATAGAAATATCATTTGGATTATCAGGTGGTTCAGCAATAGGTTCACTAGAAGTTTGCACAGTTCTATCATTTTTCTTCTTCTTCTTTTTAGAAGAACTAGGAACATCAATATTATTTCTTTGAGAATCTTGCTAGATTCTCTTAGGGTGGCCTTCAGGATACAAAGGTTCCTGAGTCATTCTACAATTCTAGTAGCCACTCTAACAACATAATCATTTTTCTTACTATTCATTTCATCAAGCACTTCTTTTTGAGCCTTAAGTACTTGTTCTACTTGAGTGCTAACCATAGAAGCATGTTTGCTAACAAGTTTAAGTTCACCTTTAATATTAGCCATATAATCACCCAAGCGTCTAATCATATAAGCATCTTCTTTTAATTGTCTACCAAAATAGGCATTGAAGTCGTCTTGCTTATACATAAAGTTATCAAACTCATCCAAGCACTAACTAGCAATTTTAGTAGGAGGCACTTCAGCTTTATCATATCTATAGAGAGAATTTACCTTTACTACCTGTGTCGGGATATCGGGATCAGGAGGTTCCTCAGTGAATAAATAATTGAGATCATATGTTTCTTCAACAGGCGGTATATTAAGACCATGTATTTCTTCAATAGGAGGTAAATTCTTAATGTCTTCAGCTTTAATACCCTTTTCTTTCATAGATTTCTTTGCCTCTTGCATATCTTCGGGACTGAGAAATAGAATACCTCTCTTATTTGGAGTTCGTTTAGGAATAGGCTCAGTAATTGGAGCAGGAGTTGGCTCAGGAGCTGGTTCAGGAGGTGCCCAATTATTTTCATTTGTCAACATACTATTCAATAGAATTTCAGCTTCATCCGGTGTTCTTTCCCTGAAAAGAGAACCAGCACAACTATCCAGGTAATCTTTGGAAGCATCGGTTAGTCCATTATAAAAGATATCAAGTATTTCAGGTTTCTTAAGAGGATGATCAGGCAAAGCATGAAGTAACTTGAGAAGCCTCGCCCAAGCTTGCGGGAGACTCTCTTCTTCAATTTGCACAAAGTTGTATATTTCCTTCAAAGCAGCTTGTTTCTTATGAGCATGGAAATATTTAGCAGAGAAGTAATAAATCATATCCTGGGGACTACGCACACAACCAGGAACAAGAGAATTAAACCATATCTTAGCATCAGCCTTTAATGAGAACGGAAATATTTTGAGAATATAAAAGTAACGCGATCTATCATCATTAGTAAACAGGGCAGCTATATCATTTAACTTAGTAAGATGTGCCACAACAGTTTCAGATTCATAGCCATAAAAAGGATCAGATTCAACCAAAGTACTTATATCAGGATCAACAGAGAATTCATAATCTTTATTAGGAACACATATAGGTGAAGTAGCAAAAGCAGGGCCGGGTCTCGTTTTATCTCTAAGTGATTCTTTGTTCCATTTAATTAATAACCTCTTAAGCTCATATCTATCTCTGCAAGCAAAAATAGCGGCAGAAGATTCCCTATCAAAAAGATAGCCCCCAGGAATAACAGGCATATTTTCATCATCACTATCATCATCGTATTCAGATTCAATAATTTCTTTTTCTCTAGCCCTAGCAATTTGTTCATCAAGAAATTCACTAAGGGGCACAGTAGTATGAGGCATAGAAGCAGTTTCATCATAAGTATCATGCATAGCAGAAGTGGCATCATCAATAACATGCGAATATCAGAACGAATAGCAGAAGCAGATGTAGGTGTCGCAAACTTACTCATAACAGAAGGTGAATCAAGTGCAGAGCTAGATGGCAGTTCCTTACCTCCCCTCGTAGTTGAGGGATAGATCTTGGTTTTTGGATCTCTCAAGTTTTTCATAGAGTCCAGAAGATATAAATCCCAAGTGACTCAAAGAATAAATCTATGCTCCCCGGCAACGGTGCCGGAAATTAGTCTTGATAACCCACAAGTATAGGGGATCGCAACAGCTTTCGAGAGTAGAGTATTCAACCCAAATTTATTGATTCGACACAAGGGGAGCCAAAGAATATTCTCAAGTATTAGCAGCTGAGTTGTCAATTCAACCACACCCGGAAACTTAGTATCTGCAGCAAAGTGTTTAGTAGCAAAGTAATATGATAGTGGTGGTAGCAGCAACTAAAGTAAAGATAGCAAAAGTAATGTTTTTGGTATTTTGTAGTGATTGTAATAGTAGAAGCGGAAAAGTAAATAAGCGAGAACCAGTATATGGAAAACTCGTAGGCACCGGATCAATGATGGATAATTATGCCGGATGCGGTTCATCATGTAATAGTCATAACATAGGGTGACACAGAACTAGCTCCAATTCGTCAATGTAATGTAGGCATGTATTCCGTATATAGTCATACGTGCTTATGGAAAAGAACTTGCATGACTTCTTTTGTCCTACCCTCCCGTGGCAGCGGAGTCCTATTGGAAACTAAGGGATATTAAGGTCTCGTTTTAATAGAGAACCGGAACAAAGCATTAGCACATAGTGAATACATGAACTCCTCAAACTATGGTCATCACCGGGAGTGGTCCCGATTATTGTCACTTCGGGGTTGCCGGATCATAACACATAGTAGGTGACTATAGACTTGCAAGATAGGATCAAGAACTCACATATATTCATGAAAACATAATAGGTTCAGATCCAAAATCATGGCACTCGGGCCCTAGTGACAAGCATTAAGCATAGCAAAGTCATAGCAACATCAATCTCAGAACATAATGGATACTAGGGATCAAACCCTAACAAAACTAACTCGATTACATGATAAATCTCATCCAACCCATCACCGTCCAGCAAGCCTACGATGCAATTACTCACGCACGGCGGTGAGCATCATGAAATTGGTGATGGAGGATGGTTGATGATGACGACGGCGACGAATCCCCCTCTCCAGAGCCCCGAACGGACTACAGATCAGCCCTCCCGAGAGGTTTTAGGGCTTGGCGGCGGCTCCGTATCGTAAAACGCGATGATTTCTTCTCCCTGATTTTTTTCTCTCCGAAAGCAAATATAGAGTTGGAGTTGGCGTCGGAGAGTTTCCAGGGGGCCCACGAGGTAGGGGGGCGCGCCCTAGGGGGGGAAGGGGGCGCCCCCCACCCTCGTGAGAAGGGTGTGGGCCCCCTGGTCTTCATCTTTGGCAAGGATTTTTTTATTGTTTTTTCTAAGATGTTCCGTGGAGTTTCAGGTCATTCCAAGAATATTTGTTTTCTGCACATAAAACAACACCACGGCAATTCTGCTGAAAACAGCGACAGTCCGGGTTAGTTTCAAATCATACAAGTTAGAGTCCAAAACAAGGGCAAAAGTGTTTGGAAAAGTAGATACGACGGAGACGTATCAGTGAGCGCCAACTTCGTGGTTCTAAGTCTGACAGTAGATTAGGGGGTACGTAAGAGGAGGCAAGATCCTAGCTACGATGAGGTTGTGCATGCAAGATTTTCGAGTTCAGGCCCTTCGCGGAGGAAGTAATAGCCCTACGTCTTGGTTCCCTGAGGCGGTCGACTGGATTATGCATGAAGTTACAGGGGGTGCGAACCCTTGTACCTGAGGAGGGGGTGGATTATATAGAGTGTGCCGGGCCCCTCCAGCCCTCAGTTATACAGTGTTCAATGTACATAAATATGAGGCGTTACTGGTAACGCTAGCAATAAAGACATATATATGATCATTAACACTGTGGAGTGAACGCCTGACTGTTGCCATCCTGAGTGACTTTAGGTCTTCTGTCTTCCGAGTGGTTTCTTGTATGGTCGAATGGTGATACATTGGTCGAATGGAATTTCATTATCCGAGTGGAGTTGTTGGTCGAGTGAATTGCACACTGAGGAGATTCCAGTCGGTGGGAATTACTGTGCTTTGAATGCTGTTGATCTTTGAGTAGTGTCCTTGGGAAGGGTGTCTAGGTCAAGCCTATTACCCTACCCTAGGTATATGTCATCATCATTAACAAATCCTAATCTCGATCTATGCCAACTCAACAAACACCTTCGGAGATACCTGTAGAGCATCTTTATGATTACCCAGTTACGTTGTGACATTTGACAGCACACAAGGTATTCCTCCGGTATCCGGGAGTTGCATAATCTCATAGTCGAAGGAATATGTATTTGACATGAAGAAAGCAATAGCAATAAACTGAATGATTAATATGCTAAGCTAACGGATAGGTCTTGTCCATCACATCCTCCTAATGATGTGATCCCGTTATCAAAAGACAACACATGTCTATGGTTAGGAAACTGATGCATCCATTTTGCATCATGTTTTTCTACTGTTATTTATGATGTTTTATCCATAATAATGCCTTTTGGAGTAATTCTAATGTCTTTTCTCTCATAATTTACAAGGTACACACAAAGAGGGAGAATTCCGGTAGCTGGAAATCTGGACCTGAAAAAGCTATGTCAGGCTACTTATTCTGCACAACTCCAAACAAGCTAAAACTTCACGGAGAATTTTTATGGAGTATATGAATAATATTGGAGCAAATAAGTACTAGAGGGGGCCCACCAGGTGGGCACAACCCACCCGGGTGCGCCAGGGAGCCCAAGCGCGCCCTGGTGGGTTGTGCTCACCCAGGCCCACCTCCGGTGCCCATCTTCTGGTATATAAGTCACTTTGACATAGAAAAATAAGGAGAGGACTTTCGGGATGGAGCGCCGCCATCTCGAGGCGGAACTTGGGTAGGAGCACTTTTGCCCTCCGGCGGAGCGATTTCGCCGTGGGAACTTCCCTCCGGAGGGGGAAATCATTGTCATCATCATCATCACCAACAACTCTCCATCTTGGGGAGGGCAATTGCCTTCAACATCTTCAACAACACCATCTCATCTCAAACCCTAGTTCATCTCTTGTGTTCAATCTTGTTACCGGAACTATAGATTGGTATTTGTGGGTGACTAGTAGTGTTGATTACATCTTGTAGTTGATTACTATATGGTTTATTTGGTGGAAGATTATATGTTCAGATCCATTGTGCTATTTAATACCCCTCTGATCTTGAGCATGTTTATCACTTGTGAGTAGTTACTTTTGTTCTTGAGGTGACGGGAGAAATCATGTTGCAAGTAATCATGTGAACTTGATATGTGTTCGATATTTTGATAGTATGTATGTTGTGATTCCCTTAGTGGTGTCATGTGAACATCAACTACATGACACTTCACCATATTTGGGCCTAAGGGAATGCATTGGGGAGTAGCAATTAGATGATAGGTTGCAAGAGTGACAGAAGCTTAAACCCCAGTTTATGTGCTATTTCGTAAGGGACTGATTGGATCCAAAAGTTTAATGCTATGGTTAGAAATTATTCTTAATACTTTTATCGTAGTTGCGGATGCTTGTGGGAGGGTTAATCATAAGTAGGAGTTTTGTTCAAGTAAGAACAACTTCTAAGCACCGATCCACCCACATATCAAATTATCAAAGTAGCGAACATGAATCGAATCAACATGATGAAAGTAACTAGATGGAATTCCCGTGTACCCTCAAGAACGCTTTGTTTACTATAAGAGACCGTTTTGGCCTGTCCTTTGCCTCAAAAGGATTGGGCTATCTTTCTGCACTTCTGTTACTATTATCGTTACTTGCTCGTTACAAATTATCTTGCTATCAAGCTACCCTATTACTTACAATTTCAGCACTTGCAGACATTACCTTGCTGAAAACAACTTGTCATTTCCTTCTGCTCCTCGTTGGGTCTAAAACTCTTACTTATCGAAAAGAGCTACAATTGATCCCATATACTTGTGGGTCATCAAGGCTATTTTCTAGCTCCGTTGTTGGGGAGTGAAGCGCCTTTGGTAAGTGGAATTTGGTAAGGAAACCTTTATATAGTGTGCTGAAATTTACTGTCACTTGATACTATGGAAAACAATCCTTTGAAGGGTTTGTTCGGGGTATCTTCACCTCGACCGGAACCACAATTAGCTACCCCTCAACCTACTGCACCTACTGAAAATGTTGAATATGAAATTCCTTCGGGTATGATAGAACAACTGCTAGCTATTTTTTGCGGGAGACGAAACCAAACATCCTGATATGCACTTGATATATGTAGAACAAATTTTGTGGATTGTTCAAGCTTGCAGGTTTACCCAGAGATGAAGTTATGAAGAAGTTTTTCCCTTTACCTTTGAAGGGAAAAACATTGGCGGCTATGCGATGATATTGGATCCTGGAATTGGAATTGAATGAAATTGGAGTTCCATAAAAAAAATTATCCAATGCATCTAGTTCATCGTGATCGGAATTATATATATAGTTTTTGGCCTCATGAAGGAGAAAGTATCACTCTAGCTTGGGGGAGGCTTAAGTCAATATTATATTCATGCCCCAATCATGAGCTCTCAAGAGAAATTATTATCCAAAAAATTTATGCTCGGCTTTCTCGTAATGATCAAACCATGCTTGATACTTCTTGTGCTGGTTCTTTTATTAAGAAGACTATTGAATTTCGGTGGGATCTTTTGGAAAGAATTAAATGCAACTCTGAGGATTGGGGACTCGACGAAGGTAAAGAGTCAGGTATTAAACTTAAGTATGATTGTGTTAAATCCTTTATGAATACCGATTGTTTTAAAAAATTTAGCACTAAATATGGACTTGACTCTGAGATAGTAGCCTCCTTTTGTGAATCATTTGCTACTCATGTTGATCTCCCTAAAGAGAAGTGGTTTAAATATCACCCACCTACTAAAGAATCAATTAGAGAACCGGTACCAGTTAAAGAAGAAACTATACTTTACAATGTTGATCCAGTTGTTCCTACTGCTTACATTGAGAAACCACCTTTCCCTATTAGGATAAAGGAACATGCTAAAGTTTCAACTGTGGTCAACAAAAGTTACATTAGAACACCTAAATCATATGAACAAATTAAAGTAGAACTGAGGGAGTCCTGTATTAGGGGGTCTTTGGACAGCCGGACTATATCCTTTGGCCGGACTGTTGGACTATGAAGATACAAGATTGAAGACTTCGTCCGTGTCCAGATGGGACTCTCCTTGGCGTGGAAGGCAAGCTTGGCAATACGGATATGTAGATCTCCTCCCTTGTAACCGACTCTGTGTAACCCTAGCCCCCTCCGTATCTATATAAACCGGAGGGTTTAGTCCATAGGACAACATACAATCATACCATAGGCTAGCTTCTAGGGTTTAGCCTCTACGATCTCGTGGTAGATCAACTCTTGTAATACTCATATCATCAAGATCAATCAAGTAGGAAGTAGGGTATTACCTCCATTGAGAGGGCCCGAACCTGGGTAAACATCGTGTCCCCCGCCTCCTGTTACCATCCGCCTTAGACGCACAGTTCGGGACCCCCTACCCGAGATCTGCCGATTTTGACACCGACATTGGTGCTTTCATTGAGAGTTCCACTGTGTCGTTATCACAAGGAGGGATGGCTCGTCTCGTTGTCAAGAACAACATCACCTCTGGGGGAGCCCTGGCTGTAGGCCAAACTCTCCAACTAGGCGGCTTCGTCATGACCGCCCGCTCGGCCGCTGCGCCGATGATAACCCACAAGTATAGGGGATCGCAACAGTTTTCGAGGGTAAAGTATTCAACCCAAATTTATTGATTCAACACAAGGGGAGCCAAAGAATACTCTCAAGTATTAGCAGCTGAGTTGTCAATTCAACCACACCTGGAAACTTAGTATCTGCAGCAAAGTATTTAGTATCAAAGTAATATGATAGTAGTGGTAACGGTAGCAAAAGGTAACAGTATTAAAAGTAATGTTTTTGGTATTTTGTAGTGATGATAGCAATAGCAACGGGAAAGTAAATAAGCCAAGACCAATATATGGAAAGCTCGTAGGCAATGGATCGGTGATAGAGAATTATGCCGGATGCGGTTCATCATGTAACAGTCATAACCTAGGGTGACATAGAACTAGCTCCAGTTCATCAATGTAATGTAGGCATGTATTCCGAATATAATCATACGTGCTTATGGAAAAGAACTTGCATGACATCTTTTGTCCTACCCTCCCGTGGCAGCGGGGTTCTTACGGAAACTAAGGGATATTAAGGCCTCCTTTTAATAGAGTACCGGAACAAAGCATTAACACATAGTGAATACATGAACTCCTCAAACTACGGTCATCACCGGTAAGTATCCCGATTATTGTCACTTCGGGGTTAACGGATCATAACACATAATAGGTGACTATAGACTTGCAAGATAGGATCAAGAACTCTCATATATTGATGAAAACATAATAGGTTCAGATCTGAAATCATGGCACTCGGGCCCTAGTGACAAGCATTAAGCATAGCAAAGTCATAGCAACATCAATCTCAGAACATAGTGGATACTAGGGATCAAACCCTAACAAAACTAACTCGATTACATGATAAATCTCATCCAACCCATCACCGTCCAGCAAGGCTACGATGGAATTACTCACGGCGCTGAGCATCATGAAATTGGCGATGGAGGATGGTTGATGATGACGATGGCGACGGATTCCCCTCTCCGGAGCCCCGAATGGACTCCAGATCAGCCCTCCCGAGAGGTTTTAGGGCTTGGCCGCGGCTCCGTATCGTAAAACGCGATGAATTATTCTCTCTGATTTTTTCTCCCTGAAACACAATATATAGAGTTGGAGTTGGAGTCGGAGGAGCTCCAGGGGGCCCACAAGGTAGGGGCGCGCGCCCTAGGATAGGTGGTGGGCCCCCTGGCCTTCATCTTTTGCAGGTATTTTTTATATTTTCCAAAAAGTTGCTCCGTGAAGTTTCAGGTCATTCCGAGAACGTTTGTTTCTTCACATAAATAACACGATGGTAATTCTGCTGAAAACAGCGTGAGTCCGGGTTAGTTACATTCAAATCATGCAAGTTAGAGTCCAAAACAAGGGCAAAAGTGTTTGGAAAAGTAGATACGATGGAGACGTATGAACTCCCCCAAGCTTAAACCTTTGCTTGTCCTCAAGCAATTCAGTTGATAAACTGAAAGTGATAAAGAAAAACTTTTACAAACTCTGTTTGCTCTTGTTGTTGTAAATATGTAAAGCCATCATTCAAGTTTTCAGCAAAGATTATAACTAACCACATTCGCAATAACACTTAGGTCTCAAGTTTACTCATATCAATAGCATAATCAACTAGCGAGCAATAATTATAAATCTCGGATGACAACACTTTCTCAAAACAATCATAATATTATATAACAAGATGGTATCTCGCTAGCCCTTTCTGAGACCGCAAAACATAAATGCAGAGCACCTTTAAAGACCAAGGACTGACTAGACATTGTAATTCATGGTAAAAGAGATCCAGTCAAGTCATACTCAATGTAAACTAACAGTAATGAATGCAAATGACATCGGTGCTCTCCAACTGGTGCTTTTTAATAAGAGGATGATGACTCAGCCTAAAAGTAAATAGATAGGACCTTCGCAGAGGGAGGCAGGGATTTGTAGAGGTGCCAAAGCTCGGTTTTTAAATAGAGGTGAATAATATTTTGAGTGGTATACTTTCATTGTCAACATAACAACCAAGATATGGCAATATCTTCCATGATACACACATTATAGGCGGTTCCCGAACAGAATGGTAAAGTTTATACTCCCCCTTCCACCAACAAGCATCAATCCATGGCTTGCTCGAAACAACGAGTGCCTCCAACTAACAAGAGTCCCAGGGGGAGTTTTGTTTGCAGTTATTTTGATTTAGTTTGCATAAAGCATGGGACTGGGCATCCCGGTGACCAGCCATTTATCTCACGAGTGAGGAGCGGAGTCCAGTCCTCTTGAGAATAACCCGCCTAACATGGAAGATACGGACAAACCTAGTTGATACATGAGCTATTCGAGCATACAAAACAGGATGTTTATTTGAAGGTTTAGAGTTTGGCACATATAAATTTACTTGGAACGGCAGGTAGATACCGTATATAGGTAGGTACGGTGGACTCATGTGGAATAACTTTGGGGTTTAAGGGATTGGATGCACAAGCAGTATTCCCGCTTAGTACAGGTGAAGGCTAGCAAAAGACTGGGAAGCGACCAGCTAGAGAGCGACAACAGTCATGAACATGCATTAAAATTAATCAACACCGAATGCAAGCATGAGTAGGATATAATCCACCATGAACATAAATATCGTGAAGGCTATGTTGATTTTGTTTCAACTACATGCGTGAACATGTGCCAAGTCAAGTCACTTAAATCATTCAGAGGAGGATACCACCCTATCATACCGCATCACAACCATTTTAATAGCATGTTGGCACGCAAGGTAAACCATTATAACTCATAGCTAATCAAGCATGGCACAAGAAACTATGATCTCTAGTTGTCATTGCAAACATGTTTATTCATAATAGGCTGAATCAGGAACGATGAACTAATCATATTTACAAAAACAAAAGAGGTCGAGTTCATACCAGCTTTTCTCATCTCAGTCAGTCCATCATACATCATCATAATTGCCTTTCACTTGTACGACCGAACGATGTGAATAATAATAATAGTGCATGTGCATTGGACTAAGCTGGAATCTGCAAGCATTCAATAAACAGGAGAAGACAAGGCAATATGGTCTCTTTTGTCAGATCAACAAATATGCATACAAGAGCCACTTCAACAATTTAATTATGGTCTTCTCCTATCGACCCCCAAAGAAAAGAAATAAAACTATTTACACGGGAGAGCTCCCAACAAGTAAAAGAAGAACATGAAATATTTTTGGGTTTCTTTTTAATTACTACTACAAGCATGGAAAGTAAACTAATTAAAAGCTAAAACTATTTTTTTGGTTTTTCTTAAGGTTTATCAAACACACAAGAAGAAAGCATAGAAAGAAAATAAACTAGCATGGATGATATAATGAAAAAGTATGAGCACCGACATCTAGCAATGAGTGTGTGTGAGAATAAATGTAATGTCGGTGGGAAATACGTACTCCCCCAAGCTTAGGCTTTTGGCCTAAGTTGGTCTATGGCCACGGCTGGCCTGGCGGATATCCATAATAGTACCTGGGGTCGTACTACGATGAAGAAGAAGACTCCGATTGCCACTGGCTGGCAATCATCTCCGGATCCCACTGGTAATTAGACTGTCGTGAAGGATCAACTGGTGGTTCCGGCTCTGGCTCCATAGCTAGTGTAGGGTTCCGGTAGGCGTGAATAGCCTTTAACGGAACAAGGTACTGGCCTGCAGATAAATCAAACAAAGAAGGAGCAGGCAGGGTAATAGTCTCAGGATGATGTTGATGAAAGAACAATTTGTATTTAAGCTCTCCTTCCCTATTCTTAACAATAAAATCATGCGCCACCATACTTTTGTAATCTAAATTAACATGAGGCAGCAATTTTTATTCCTTCTTATAATGCCTAATAGGTATGTTAAAATGTGCAGCTAGGTGTGAAGCATAGATGCCTCCATAGATGGGGCCCTTGGTACGGTTCAGACTTAACTGTTTAGCAATAATGCCGCCCATACTAACAGAGTTATCATCGTATAAATTGTAGAGAAAAATAATAATATCAGGGACACTAAGGTTTCCACACTTTCCACGACCAATTAAACAACGACTAGCAAATAATGCAAAATAGCGTAAAACAGGAAAATGTATGCTAGTGATTCGTGCATCGGAAACATTCCTTGTTTCCCCTACAGTGATAGTGTCAATAAACCCATCCACATCCTCACGATGTGGTTCCTCTGTCTTGCCCTCAAAAGGGACTAAACAAACCCGACAAAAATCATAAAGTGACATCTCCTTATGCTCATCATATAAATGAAACTCCTCCATAGGTGGTGAGCTCCTAGAATGGAAATGAATGTTTTGCACAAAGATATTTGTGAGTAAGAGATACTGATCGCGTTGGTCGTGGAGGAAAGCGATGAGGCCTGCATTCTTAGCCAATTCATGAAAATCTTCAAAAATCCCGGCTGCTCTCAAGAAATCATCGGAAGGCCATTCATACGACCGAACCTCCGCGGTGCGAGGCAGATTATACTTAGGCTTTGGTGCCTTTTCCTTCGAGCTTCGGCTCGATGAGCCCCTCAATAGTCTCTTCATCATTTTCTGAAAAATTCTGAAATTTTTAGTAACTTCAAAATAAAAGTAAACCAAACTCAATAATATTGATAGCAACTACTCCTACAAGTGCCTAGGGCCTATATCATGCATCAAAACTAATTTTGACCATATAAATTTGACATGCAAGCTCAAGAACAGGGTCACCTAAGCAGCAAAAATTTGCAATGAATAAAGCACTAGAACAAAAACTAATTGGACCAATGGAGGAGTCACATACCAAGGAACAATCTCCCCAAGCAGTTTTGTGAGAGGTGCTTTGAGCAAGGAGATCGAAAATGGCAGCAAAACGAGCTTGGACTCGGGTTTGAGCTGGTTGTTCGTGTTTTTGGGAGGAAGAAGGAGTGCGTGGGTGAAAGGATAAGTGGAGGAGGGCCACCGTGGGCCCGCGAGGCAGGGGGTGTGCCTAGGGGGTAGGGCGCGCCCTCCACCCTCGTGGGCAGGTGGTTGACCCCCCTGCTGTGTTCTCAGTGCCAAATATTCTCAAATATTCTAGAAAAAAAATCATATTTAAATTTAAGGGCATTTGGAGAACTTTTATTTTCGGGGTATTTTTATATTGCATGGATAATCAGATAACAGACAGAAAAATACTATTTTTATTTTATTTAATATAAATAACAGAAAGTAAAGGTGGAGTACAGAAGGTTGTGCCTCCTGGTTTCATCCATCTCATGATCATCAAAAGGAATCCACTAACAAGGTTGATCAAGTCTTGTTAAAGAACTCATTCTGAATAACATGGAACCGGAGAAATTTCGAATAACACTATGTTACCTCAACAGGGATATGCACATCCCCAATAATAAGAATATCATATTTCTTCTTGACAGTAGGAAGAGGAAATTCAAAACCTCCAAATATAATCGATGGAATTTTTCCAATAGAGTTGATACTATGAACCTGAGGTTGTTTCCTCAGAAGTACCATATGCTCATTACCATTAACATGAAAAGTGACATTGCCTTTAGTGCAATCAATAACAGCCCTTGCAGTATTCAAAAAGGGTCTTCCAAGAATAATAGACATACTACCGTCCTCGGGAATATCAAGAATAACAAAGTCTATTAAAATAGTAACGTTTGCAACTACAACAGACACATCCTCACAAATACCGACAGGTACAGCAGTTGATTTATCAGCCATTTGCAAAGATATTTTAGTAGGTGTCAACTTATTCAAATCAAGTCTACGATATAAAGAGAGAGGCATAACACTAACACCGGCTCCAAGATCACATAAAGCAGTTTTAACATAGTTTCTTTTAATGGAGCATGGTATAGTTGGTACACCGAGATCTCCAAGTTTCTTTGGTATTCCACCCTTAAAAGTATAATTAGCAAGCATGGTGGAAATTTCAGCTTCCGGTATCTTTCTCTTTTATGTAACAATATCTTTCATATACTTAGCATAAGGATTCATTTTGAGCATATCAGTTAATCGCATATGCAAAAAGATAGGTCTAATCATTTCAGCAAAGCGCTCAAAATCCTCATCATCCTTTTTCTTGGATGGTTTGGGAGGAAAAGGCATGGGTTTCTGAACCCATGGTTCTCTTTCTTTACCATGTTTCCTAGCAACAAAGTCTTTCTTATCATAACGTTGATTCTTTGATTGTGGGTTATCGAGATCAACAGCAGGTTCAATTTCTATATCATTATCATTACTAGGTTGAGCATCATCATGAACATTATCATTAACATTATTACTAGTTTCAGGTTCATTACCAAATTGAGTTTCAGCATCAGAAATAGAAATATCATTTGGATTCTCTGGTGGTTCAGTAACAGGTTCACTAGAAGCATGCAAAGTCCTATCATTTTTCTTTTTCTTCCTTTTAGAAGGACTAGGTGCATCTATATTATTTCTCTGAGAATCTTGCTCAATTCTCTTAGGGTGGCCTTCAGGATACAAAGGTTCCCGAGTCATTTTACCACCTCTAGTCATAACTCTAACATCATTATCATTATTCTTACTATTCTATTCATTGAGCATATCATTTTGAGCTTTAAGTACTTGTTCTAGTTGAGTGGTAACCATAGAAGCATGTTTACTAATAAGTTTAAGTTCACCTTTGACATTAGCCATATAATCACCCAAGTGCTCAAGCATATTTGAATTGTATTTCAATTGTCTACCAAAATAAGCATTAAAGTCTTCTTGCTTAGCCATAAATTTATCAAACTCATCTAAGCATGGGCTAGCAAACTTAGTAAATGGGATTTCAGCTTTATCATATATAGAGAGAGAATTTACCTTTACTACCTGTGTCGGGTTATCAAGACCATGAGTTTCTTCAATAGGTAAAGGATTAAGATCATATGTTTCTTCAATAGAAGTAAATTCTTAACATCTTTAGCTTTAATACCTTTTTCTTTCATAGATTTCTTTGCCTCTTGCATATCTTCAGGACTGAGAAATAAAATACCCCTTTTCTTCGGAGTTGGTTTAGGAACAGGCTCAGGAATTGGCTCCAGAGGTGTCCAATTATTTTCATTTGTCAACATATTATTCAATAGAATTTCAGCTTCATCTGGTGTTCTTTCCCTGAAAATAGAACCAGCACAACTATCCAGGTAATCTCTGGAGGCATCGGTTAGTCCATTATAAAAGATATCAAGTATTTCATTTTTCTTAAGAGGATGATCAGGCAAAGCATTAAGTAATTGGAGAAGCCTCCCCCAAGCTTGTGGGAGACTCTCTTCTTCAATTTGCACAAAATTATATATATCCCTTAAAGCAACTTGTTTCTTATGAGCAGGGAAATATTTAGCAGAGAAATAATAAATCATATCCTGGGGACTACGCACACAACCAGGATCAAGAGAATTAAACCATATCTTAGCATCACCCTTTAATGAGAACAGAAATATTTTAAGGATATAAAAGTAACGAGTTCTCTCATCAGTAGTGAACATGGTGGCTATATCATTTAATTTAGTAAGATGTGCCACAACAGTTTCAGATTCATAGCCATGAAAAGGATCAGATTCAACCAAATTAATTATATCAGGATCAACAGAGAATTCATAATCCTTATCGGTAACACAGATAGGTGAAGTAGCAAAAGCAGGGTCAGGTTTCATTCTAGCATTTAGAGATTGCTTGTTCCATTTAGCTAATAACCTGTTAAGTTTGTATCTATCTTTGCAAGCTAAAATAGCTAAAGAGGCTTCTTGATCAAAAACATAACCCTCAGGAATAACAAGTGATTCTTCATCATCACTTTCATCAGTATTATCAGATTCAATATTTTCAATCTCTCTAGCTCTAGCAAGTTGTTCATCAAGAAATTCACCAAGTGGCACAGTAGTATCAAGCATAGAAGTAGTTTCATCATAAATATCATGTATAGCAGAAGGGGCATCATCAATAACATGCGACATATCAGAACGAATAGCAGAAGCAGGTTTAGGTGTCGCAAGCTTACTCAAAACAGAAGGTGAATCAAGTGCAGAGCTGGATGGCAGTTCCTTACCTCCCCTCGTAGTTGAGGGATAAATCTTAGTTCTTGGATCTTTCAAGTTCTTCATAATGATAAGCAGATATAAATCCCAAGTGACTCAAAGAATAGAGCTATGGTCCCCGGCAACGGCGCCAGAAAATAGTCTTGATAACCCACAAGTATAGGGGATTGCAACAGTTTTCGAGGGTAAAGTATTCGACCCAAATTTATTGATTCAACACAAGGGGAGCCAAAGAATACTCTCAAGTATTAGCAGCTGAGTTGTCAATTCAACCACACCTGGAAACTTAGTATCTACAGCAAAGTATTTAGTAGCAAAGTAATATGATAGTAGTGGTAACGGTAGCAAAAGGTAAGAGTAGTAAAAGTAATGTTTTTGGTATTTTGTAGTGATGATAGCAATAGCAACGGGAAAGTAAATAAGCGAAGAACAATATATGGAAAGCTCATAGGCAATGTATCTGTGATAGAGAATTATGCCGGATGTGGTCCATCATGTAACAGTCATAACCTAGGGTGACACGGAACTAGCTCCAGTTCATCAATGTAATGCAGGCATGTATTCCGAATATAGTCATACGTGCTTATGGAAAAGAACTTGCATGACATCTTTTGTCCTACCCTCCCGTAGCAGCGGGGTCTTTACGAAAACTAAGGGATATTAAGGCCTCCTTTTAATAGAGTACCGGAACAAAGCATTAACACATAGTGAATACATGAACTCCTCAAACTACGGTCATCACCGGTAAGTATCCAGATTATTGTCACTTCGGGGTTAACGGATCATAACACATAATAGGTGACTATAGAATTGCAAGATAGGATCAAGAACTCTCATATATTGATGAAAACATAATAGGTTCAGATCTGAAATCATGGCACTCGGGCCCTAGTGACAAACATTAAGCATAGCAAAGTCATAGCAACATCAATCTCAGAACATAGTGGATACTAGGGATCAAACCCTAACAAAACTAACTCAATTACATGATAAATCTCATCTAACCCATCACCGTCTAGCAAGCCTACGAAGGAATTACTCACGCACGGCGGTGAGCATCATGAAATTGGCGATGGAGGATGGTTGATGATGACGATGACGACGGATTCCCCTCTCCGGAGCCACGAACGGACTCCAGATCAGCCCTCTCGAGAAGTTTTAGGGCTTGGCGGCGGCTCCGTATCGTAAAACGCGATGAATTCTTCTCTATGATTTCTCTCTCCCCGAAACACAATATATATAGTTGGAGTTGAGGTCGGAGGAGCTCCAGGCGGCCCACGAGGTAGGGGGCGCGCGCTAGGGGGGCAGGCGCGCCCCCCACCCTCGTGGACAGGTGGTGGTCCCCCTGGCCTTCATCTTTTGCAGGTATTTTTTATATTTTCCAAAAAGTTGCTCCGTGAAGTTTTAGGTGATTCCGAGAACGTTCGTTTCTACACATAAATAACACCATGGTAATTCTGCTGAAAACAGCGTCAGTCCGAGTTAGTTACATTCAAATCATGCAAGTTAGAGTCCAAAACAAGGGCAAAAGTGTTTGGAAAAGTAGATACGACGGAGATGTATCAGCCGACGATGACTTCTCGGGTCATCTAAAATAGCCTCCACATCGGCTCGAAATTCACCAAGCAGATGGATCCAACGGAGCTCTCCTCTTTGAACGAGCTCTTTGATCGCATCGCCGCTCTGTGAGTCGCTACGGACTACGATCGGATTGGGCTTAAACCGGACCAAAGGGAGATTAACTCTCCGCCGGTCACCCATCAGACAGCGGTGGCGGAGGAGCAATGCGGCGATGATACGTCTCCGTCGTATCTACTTTTCCAAACACTTTTGCCCTTGTTTTGGACTCTAACTTGTATGATTTGAATGGAACTAACGCGGACTGACGCTGTTTTCAACAGAATTACCATGGTGTTGTTTTATGTGCAGAAAACAAATATTCTCGGAATGACCTGAAACTCCACGGGAGGTCTTAGAAAAAATAATAAAAAAATCCTCGCCAAATATGAAGACCAGGGGGCCCACACCCTTCTCACGAGGGTGGGGGGCGCGCCCCACAGGGCGCGCCCCCTACCTCGTGGGCCCCCTATTGGCCCTCCGACGCCAACTCCAACTCTATATATTTGCTTTCAGAGAGAAAAAAATCAGGGAGAAGAAATCATCACGTTTTATGATACGGAGCCGCCGCCAAGCCCTAAAACCTCTTGGGAGGGCTGATCTGGAGTCCGTTCAGGGCTCCGGAGAGGGGGATTCCTCGCCGTCGTCATCATCAACCATCCTCCATCACCAATTTCATGATGCTCACCGCCCTGCGTGAGTAATTCCATCGTAGGCTTGCTGGACGGTGATGGGTTGGATGAGATTTATCATGTAATCGAGTTAGTTTTGTTAGGGTTTGATCCCTAGTATCCACTATGTTCTGATATTGATGTTGCTATGACTTTGCTATGCTTAATGCTTGTCACTAGGGCCCGAGTGCCATGATTTCAGATCTGAACCTATTATGTTTTCATGAATATATGAGAGTTCTAGATCCTATCTTGCAAGTCTATAGTCACCTATTATGTGTTATGATCCGTTAACCCCGAAGTGACAATAATCGGGATACTTACCGGTGATGACCGTAGTTTGAGGAGTTCATGTATTCACTATGTGCTAATGCTTTGTTCCGGTTCTCTATTAAAAGGAGGCCTTAATATCCCTTAGTTTCCAATAGGACCCCGCTGACATGGGAGGGTAGGACAAAAGATGTCATGCAAGTTCTTTTAAGCACGTATGACTATATACGGAGTACATGCCTACATTACATTGACGAATTGGAGCTAGTTCTGTGTCACCCTATGTTATGACTGTTACATGATGAACCGCATCCGGCATAATTATCCATCACTGATCGGGTGCCTACGTGTTTTCCATATACTGGTTTACGCTTATTTACTTTTCCGTTGCTACTGTTACAATCACTACAATATACCAAAAATATTACTTTTGCTGTCTTTACTTTTGTTGCCGCTACCACCACTATCATATTACTTTGCTACTAAACACTTTGCTGCAGATACTAAGTTTCCAGGTGTGGTTGAATTGACAACTCAGCTGCTAATACTTGAGAATATTCTTTGGCTCCCCTTGTGTCGAATCAATAAATTCGGGTTGAATACTCTACCCTTGAAAGCTGTTGCGATCCTCTATACTTGTGGGTTATCACTCGTCTTCGGCCGATATCCTGAGGATGAACTATGTCTGGATTCCCGAGCTCTCTGAGCCGGATACCCGTCCACGGGAGGACATCGCCCTAACCATGAGCCTAGAATCAGGCAGCATGCCGAACCTGCGGGGCAACATCCCGGAGCCCGAACTTCCAAGATCAGAAACTCCCCCGCCCCTGGGTCTCAGATTGGGTCAAGGTCTGGACTTAAATCAACCCACCCACCTAGATATAAACCATCTTTCCCACATTAGGCAAGAGCCCCAGGAGACAGTACATCACCATTGGGCCAGATTCCTCCTTGTAATGAACAAGGTCAAGGACTGTCACGAGGAAGACACAATTTCATTCTTTTGAAACAATTGCACGGACAAGGGAATCCTCAATGCCATAATTCACCGTGACATAGCATACTTCGCTGACTTGGCGGCCATAGTACGAAAGTACTGTGCGATAGAAAGTGCTTGGAAAACCCAAACACAATTTTGGGATAATCCGGCTCTGACAAAACCCCCAGTCCGAACTAAAAGGGTGCACTCTCATAAGTCGCCCGACTCAATTACAAAGAAGCAAAAGCCCACTATAGGGTGTGGAACCGTATTGGACGGATGGCTTAACGGGCCCTGCAAAATTCATAGTACAACGGATACCATACCAACACACAACCTTAGAGCATGTTGGGTACTCCGGCAAGTGGCCAAGTGCGGTGAGGATCTCCTCATTCAAAACACTGCAGAGCACCATCCCGCGGATAACAATACAGTATTGATAGTCTTCGAGACCTTCGCCTCAAATAATAGGCATAAGCGAGCACTCCACAGCCTTGCCAAAGTCTGCCACGTGGCAGCAATAAATCCATGGAGCGACACGGCTATCACCTTCAATGCTAGTGACGAACCTAAATTCCGAATAGCCCGAGCACTAGCCGCCTTGGTCCCCAGTCCAATTGTGGATGGCTTTCGGCTTACTAAAGTGCTCATGGACGACGGCAACGGATTAAACCTCATTTATGAGGAGACTCTTCAAAAATGGAAATAGACAGAAACCGTATTGAGCAAAGCAGCACGACCTTCCGAGGAATCATCCCCAGTCGGGAGGCACGTTGCGCTGGGAAAATCACACTAGATGTGGTATTCGACACTCCGGAGAATTACAGGTCTGAAGAAATTACATTCCAAGTGGCCCCATTCAGTAGCTGATACCACACCCTTCTAGGGCGGGAGGCATTCACGATCTTCCAAGCCATACCCCATTACGGTTACATGAAGCTCAAAATGCCCGGGCCCAATGGAATCATTACTCTAGCTAGTGATCCGGACATAACACCCTGCGCCGAGAACAAAACAGCCGCACTGGCCCTCGAGGCATTATCCGAAGCCCTTGCGGCGGAGGAATTAACTGCGCTGCGCTCCACAGTGGACAGGGACGACGTGATACTCGACAAAAGATCCAAGTCCACCTCTTTTAAACCAGCGGATGAAATAGTCAAATTCCAAGTCCATCCAACGGACCCCACAAAAACAGCATACATCGGGGCACAGTTAAACCCTGTTGTAGATGCCGCACTACGGGAGTTCCTGTGGAGAATTGGGACATATTCACCTGGCATCCTTCAGACATGCCAGGAATCCCACGTAGGCTGGCCGAGCATAGCCTTAAGATTCTAAAGGGATTCAAGCTGGTCAAGCAGACTCTTCGGCGTTTCTCCGAACCTAAGCGACAAGCCATGGGAGAGGAGCTAGCCAAGTTACTGGAGGCCAGATTCATTAGAGAAATAAAACATCCGGACTGGCTAGCAAACCTGGTAATGGTACCAAAGAAGGACAAATCCTGGCGCCTATGCGTCGACTTCAAGGACCTTAATAAGGTTTGCCCAAAGGATCCCTTCCCCCTCCCTCGCATCGATCAAATTATCGACGCCACTGTAGGACACGACTCATTGTGCTTCCTTGTCGCATACTCCGGTTACCACCAAATCGAGATCGCGGAGTCCAATCAAGCCGCAACGACATTTATCACTCCATACGGCCCCTTCTGTTTTAAAACAATGCCCTTTGGGCTCAAAAACGCCTGCGCAACGTATCAACACATGATTCAGACATGTCTGGAAAAGCAGATCGGCAAATTAGTGGAGGCATACGTAGACGATGTGGTTGTTAAAACCAGACACGTCGACTCCTTAATAGACGACTTGAGGCTCACGTTCGACAATCTCCGAACATATGACATTAAGCTCAATCCGGAAAAATGCGTTTTCGGCGTACCCGCCGGAAAGCTCCTGGGCTTCATCGTCTCCAGTAGAGAAATTGAAGCAAATCCGGCTAAAATCCGAGCTCTGTCATAGTTGGATATCCCAACTGACCTCAAGCAAATCCAGAAGTTAACTGGATGTGTGGCGGCCTTAAGCCGCTTTATCTCCCGATTAGGAGAAAAGGCACTCCCCCTTTATCGCCTTCTTCGGCGCACCGAATACTTCGAGTGGACGGACGCAGCCACGGCCGGATTGGAAGAAATAAAAGCCATCCTGGCCACCAACCCAATCTTGGCCGCGCCAAATGTCGGCGAACCAATGCTGTTATATATAGCAGCAACTCACCAAGTTGTAAGTGCAGTGCTCGTCGTCGAACAAGAGACGGACGGACATAAATTCCCACGTCAAAAGCCGGTATATTATGTATCCATTGTCCTCACTCCATGCAAATCACGGTACCCACATTATCAAAAGATAGCATACGCGGTATTCATGGCATCCCGAAAATTACGACACTACTTTCAAGAGTGTTCAATTACGGTGGCCTCAGAAGTACCACTCAACGACATAATAAACAACTGCGATGCCACAGGCCGGATTGCCAAATGGGCTAACGAGCTCCTCCCATTCGACATAACATATAGACCACGGCGAGCCATTAAGTCGCAAGTACTGGCCGATTTCGTCGCCGAGTGGACAGAAGCCGAACTCCCTAAAGAGTACGGCGCGTACTGCAATTGGATCATGCACTTTGACGGCTCTAAAATGTTGGCTGGTCTGGGGGCTGGCGTCGTCCTGACGTCCCTCACCGGAGATACAGTCCAATACATACTCCAAATACTATACACAGACTCTAACAATGCAGCCGAATACGAGGCCTATTACATGGTCTCTGGATGGCAGTTTCCATGGGCATTCAACGCCTGGAGGTGCGCGGGGACTCGAACCTCGCAATATCTCAAATAAATGGAGACTTCAATGCCAAGGATCCGAAAATGGTGGCATATCGCAACGCCGTCCTCAAAATGCCAGCTCGGTTTGAGGGGCTTGAATTCCACCATGTGGCTTGGGAAAACAATCAGGCGGCGGATATCCTCGCCCGTATTGGCGCTAAGCGCGATCCTGTCCCACTTAACATCTTCTTGGAAAGGCTGTTTAAGCCATCCGTGGTATGGGAAGGGGACACCGGTAACAATAGTCCAGACCCGGCCACAACACCAGATACCGAACACTCTGACACAATCGGAGGCTCTGCCATCGAAATAACACCTTCGGCCCACGTGATAATGGTCGTCATCGCCCCGTGGACAGAACCATTCCTGGCCTACCTAACTAGGCAGGAACTACCCGAGGACCAAAATGAGGCACGCTGCATAGTGCGGCGATCTAAAGCCTACAAGGTCCATGAGGAAGAGCTTTATAAGAAAAGCACTACCGGAGTCCTTCAAAGGTGCATCTCCGAAGAGGAAGGGCAGAAGCTTTTGGCAGAAATCCATGCTGGACTCGGCGGCCACCACGCCGCAGCCCGGGCCCTTGTAAGCAAGGCCTTCGATACAGGTTTCTATTGGCCGACGGCCCGAGCAGATGCACAGGATCTGGTCCAACGTTGCATCGGTTGCCAGCTTTTTGCAAACCAAAGGCATATGCCGCCTACCGCTCTCCAAGCAATCCCCATTACTTGGCCCTTTGCGGTTTGGGGGCTTGATATGGTCGGACCCCTCAAAGGGGGAACCCACAAGAAAAAATACTTACTGGTCATGGTGGATAAATTCACCAAATGGATAGAAGCCAAACCCGTTAAAACGGCTGAATCCGGACCGGTGATAGACTTCATATCTGGGGTTGTACACCATTATGGCATCCCCCACAGCATCATCACTGACAACAGCATGAACTTTACAGCCGACGAGGTAAAACTTTGGTGCAGCAACATGGGCATCAAGCTCGATTATGCTTTTGTCTATCACCCGCAAACTAACGGTCAAGTCGAGCGAGCAGATGGTCTTATCATGAGCGGCATCAAACCCAGATTTGCGGTCCTTAAAGGAATCAAACACGCACTGGGTAGAGGAGCTCGACTCCGTACTATTGGGGCTGCAGACCACGCCGAATCACACTACCGAATACACACCTTTTTATGGTGTACGGCGCAGAGGCGGTTCTGCCTTGCGACATAATTCATGACTCACCCCGAGTGCGCATGTACGAAGAAAAAGAGGCCGAGCTCGACCGGCAGGACAGTTTGGACGCCCTGGAGGAGGAGCGCGACGTGGCAAAAGCCCGTTCCGCATTCTATCAGCAACAGGCTCGAAAGTATCAAAGCAGAGAAGTACGAGCCAAAACCTATAACGTTGGCGAACTAGTTCTACGCCTGCCGGAGAAGAAAAAGAACAAGCTCAAGCCCAAATGGGAAGGTCCCTTCATTATTGACCAGGTTTTGACCGGTGGAGCGTACCGTGCGGGATGCATCGGACAATCGACTCGAGCCAAACCCATGGAATGCAGCCAGACTCCGAAGATTCTACGCCTAGTGCCGGACTCTATGTTCGTCTCCTTACCCCCGCCAATTTTTCGCATATCTGCTATCTGACTTTTCTCTCTTTCTCTCTTTTTTTTTCTTCTCCTCAAGGCCTTAAAAGGCTAACTTGTGTCTTGACTACACAATCTTGACGCGCTAACCGCGCTCATTATACCTGGGGGCTTCTTATACATAAGCTTAATATAACTATTTTTCTGGGCTTTATGCCCCACACATGTGTTATTCTTCCACATGTACCTTTTTTCGCCATTATATGCATCGATATGACTTAAGTTTTGGCCAAGCTGGGTTGCCTGGCTCTTGTATTTATGCCCTACGTTCCCATTAATTCGGCTAGGGCATAAGGGGAGCACCTCTGCGATTGTTACTGCCGGGTTAGCTGGATGTGTACCTCAGACTGGGTGAAGCCGAAAGCTAGCGTTCTTAAGGGAATATTCGGTCGGTGAACAAAAGATGACTTTTATTTATTTTGATACATGCCCCTAGATGTTTATAGCCTGCGTCTCTTTTCGTAGTTCGGACATGCACATTAGGGCATGCGTACCCAGGGAAAGGAACCCTTAACGGAACTATTCTCCCTGGAAGATGTTTCTTACTACCCATGTAATATAACATAGCTAGTTGGGTACTTGTCTGTTCAAGCACTTATGACCCCTACGCCTGGTTTCCAAGCATACCCCAGTTTTTACATAACCGATCGGGTATTCGGATACACTCCGGACTATCGGGTCCATAGGTCGAAGCAAAAAGGTCCGCCATGACAAATGATTTACAATCCGGCTAGGGACATTATATATGTCACTTAAAGTACACAGTCACTAAGACTGACTAAATTCTTCTTCTATACCATCAAACAGGCTGTCTAGCCTACAATCCTATTGGTAATACTTTGCGGCTAATTCTACTTGGTCATACACCAAACTGACGGGGACCTCTTTCCCATCGGGCCCCACAGGTCCGACCTCGGCCATGTGGTTTGGGTCAGCTTTGGTATATCGCGTCTTCACCATAGCCCAGGCTTCCCTTGCACCTTGTCGGCAGGCTAATATCTTCCATAATCGGAAGCACCGCTGCGCTCCCTTGAGCTTCTCTATAAGCTCCCCCATGCCTCCTGGCGGGGAGGCGGATGGCCACAAGGCTTGGGCAATACCCTGCATCACCTTCCGAACTTGTTCGTGCAGTTGTGAGAGCTCTGGTAGAAGATCACCCATAGACGCGGGCATCTCCTCTGCGGGATGACCCGTCAGCATACCTGCAGACATAACTCTGTTAGCCGGCTTCTTCACCGAACTCTTTCAAAAGTTCGTTCAAGAACTTACTAAATGCCGCGTCGAAGCCGCTTATTCTCCTTCACGGAGTCCGCAAGCTAGGCTCGGACATCTTTTAGTTCCACGCCCAGCTGGATATTGGCGTCCTGGAGATTATTTTTTTCCTGCCTGACCCGCGTAAGCACGCGCTCGCCAGCATTTAGTTGTCGATTAGCACGCTGCGCATTCTCGGGCACGGCCTCTGGATTCACTCCGGAGTCATCTGCAACATCTATTGTTAGATCTGCATGCATGCCGCATACTATCTAGTACATGTCATTCTTTGCAATGGACACAAGTGTTACCAGAGGGGGCCTTCTCGGACTCCTTCAACGCGGCAACCGCGGCCCGTAGCTGGGCTTTGCACTCTTCCAGCTCTTGAGACATTTGGGTGTTCTTCTCTGTAAGAACCTGCACAAATAATGATCCTTAAATCAGTTGTGTCAACTCTTTCAAGTCTCAGGGGCTACTGATATATACAATCGTCAGATTTTCTTACCCGTCCATCCTTTACATACTGGTCCGTGGCTCTGGCAAGACCGTTTTGAGCCGCATAGATGTACGCATCTCCTGAGTTGAAGGCATCAAACGCCTCTTGGGAGAAACAAGCATCATGGAGTACGGCCCGGCGACGCCTGTGATTCATGGCGCTCTCCACTTCGGAATTTGTAGCGGATAGTCTATCCGCATCCTCTGTAGGAGGAGCATCCGGCATTCGCCCGTGTTAGCTTCTGCCTCTATGTCCGGCCCAGGAGCCCAACTGGTGGAGGCGTGATCGGCAACCTCTCCGGATATAGTCCGGCGAGCGTTTTTCCTACTTGGAAACATGGACGTCATTATATTTTAAGAAAGACGACAACCACGGAGCGAGGTTATGTATCATACCTCTGCGCCGGCGTCTTAGTCCTGACCGCCTTCCTTTTTAGCCTACCCGGCTTCGGTGTCCCTTGTTGGCGAGTCACCGCGGGTTCGGCATGGCGTCCCGAGGGCCTTCCCTGTAAAACACCATATGTGTACAGTAGGTGAAGTGCATAAAAGGGGATCCTTCTCGGAAGTTGGGACTCCGGTTTTTCTTACATGTGATGCAGGGAGTAGCCCAGGATAGTCGGCTATGATGGCCACCATGGCATCATCGCAGCTCAATTGATAGAATGTCCTGTCGATCAGCTCCACAAATATGTCCGGATCCTCTTCGAGTCCGGGATCGAGGGCCCGGTCAGGGTCCTCCAGTTGTGGAGGTGGGCTCTTGACCTCCCTTACAGCTTTTCGCAGTTCCTGCCATGAAACGGCAAGGTGAGTATTTATGACGAAGAATGCGGGAAGTTTGGAAGTAAAAAGTGACAGCTCACCCATCTTGTAGGGTTGTACATGGAAAATCCATCCCGTGGCTTAATACGGATGAACTCCTCTTCCTCTCGCTTGAACAAATCGGACAGAATTTTTGCTAGAGCAGCAACTGAGTCCGGTCCCTTACGCCCGCAGCGGGTGGCATCATCTTCCCCATTAAAGCGCCACATGGGGTGCCCTCGATATTGAAGTGGCTGCACCCCCCGCATTATAGATATTTACATAAGCTCGATTATTGTCGGTCCTGATTGAGCCAGCACTTTTATCCGGCCCATCAGGTAAAGGACTTCTCCGTTATCTTCCTCCTGAGGGCTCCGTGGGCGCCAACTTTGGTGTTTCTTCAAAGGGGCATTGTCGAACTCGGGAAGACCCATCCGAATAGGATCTGGAAGGGGGACGTCCTCCATGTAAAACCACTCTGAACGCCAGTCTTCGGACGTCTTCTTTGGGGTACCGGACAGGTATCCGGTCCCGGCGATGCGCCATATTTCGGCTCTGCCCACTTGATATATTGACCCCTTCTGTGTATGGGGCACAAGGCAGAATAGCCTCTTCCACAACTCGAAATGAGCTTCGCAGCCCAGAAACAGCTCACAAAGGGCAACATAACCAGCGATGTGTAATATGGAAGTGTTGGGAACGTAGTAATTTCAAAAAAATTCCTATGCACACGCAAGATCATGGCGATGCATAGAAACAAGAGGGGAGAGTGTTGTCCATGTACCCTCGTAGACCGAAAGCGGAAGCGTTAGCACAACACGGTTGATGTAGTCGTATGTCTTCACGATCCGACCAATCAAGTACCGAACGTTCGGCACCTCCGAGTTCAGCACACATTCAGCCCGATGACATCCCTCGAACTCCAATCCAGCTGAGTGTTGAGGGAGAGTTTCGTCAGCACGGCAGCGTGGTGACGATGTTGATGTTCTACCGACGCAGGGCTTCGCCTAAGCACCGCTACAGTATTATCGAGGTGGACTATGGTGGAGGGGGGCACCACACATGGCTAAGAGATCAATGATCAATTGTTGTGTCTACGGGGTGCCCCCTGCCCCCATATATAAAGGAGCAAGGGGGGTGCGGCCGTCCATAGGAGGAGGCGCGTCAGAGGAGTCCTACTCCCACCGGGAGTAGGACCCCCTCCTTTTTCCTAGTTGGATTAGGACTTGGGGGGAGGAGAGAGGGGAAAGGAAAGGGGGGGCGCCGCCCCCCTCCTTGTCCAATTCGGACTTGGGGGGAGGGGCGCGCGGCTGCCCCTTGGCTGCCTCTCCTCTTCCTCCACTTGGGCCCATAAGGCCCAATAGCCTCCGGGGGGTTCCGGTAACCCCTCCGGTACTCCGGTAAAATCACTATTACACCCGGAACACTTCCGATATCCAAACATAGGCTTCCAATATATCAATCTTCATGTCTCGACCATTTCGAGACTCCTCGTCATGTCCGTGATCACATCCGGGACTCCGAACAACCTTCGGTACATCAAAACACATAAAGTCATAATAAAATTGTCATCGTAACATTAAGCGTGCGGACCCTATGGGTTCGAGTACTATGTAGACATGACCGAGCAGTACTAGGGAAAAGCCTACCAGGAGCGCGGGTTTTAGGCCTATCAGTAGCGCGGGGCGATGCGCTACTGATAAGGCGCTACAGCTAACGTACAGCAGTAGCGTGCCTCTGCCCACACTACTGCTAAATCGACTTATTAGTAGCGACTTCTCGGAGGAGCGCTACTGGTAATTAGTAGTAGCGCTTTTCCTTGCCCGCGCTGCTACTATTATTTCATATTTTATTTATTTATTATTTCATGTTGTATTCGTACACATTTACACAAGTTTTCATACAATAGGAATTTAGAAATTGTTTTTACATCATAATGAGTTATTACATCGTGGGGTGAAAGAACCGTGGACTAGTTTCAAGTGGATGGACATCCACTTGAAACTAATCCGCGGTTCTTTCACCCAATGATACAATAAATATCATCATCATATCATTAACAACTTATCATCATAATACATCATTGTCATATAACACCTCCTCAAGATCATCGTTTTCATCAATGAGACATCACATAGCAAATTGGTCACTAGTCGTAATCACAAGTACTCCTCATCATCAACTCTAACACATTGTATCACATAATAAACATATTGTACCTCATAGGACCTACTACATTCTCTTAGGACCTACTACATTCTCTTAGGACCTACTATATTCTCTAAGGTAAAATAGCAAAAAACAAGATAGCCCCTGACTCTCCATTATGGAGAATGGAGATTATCCTGTCTCCAATTCTTGCCTTTCGCTTAATGTTACTTCCAAGAACCTCCTTGCGAATGTCCAAACATTTTTTCCATTCTTTGATTAGCATGTGTTCACCGGTTTTAGAAATCTGTTATGCACAGGTGAGCTCCTTAGATTGACCTGGTTGTATGTTCAGAACTGCAAGGCGACCATTCTGATACATCAGATGAGGCACACAATCCATCGGGATTTTCTGTTGTAAAACATAGTAATAACTTTGTAGTTAGCAATGATGTACTAGTTTTAGAAGTATGCAAAAGATGCACTGATGTTGTAATAGTAAAAAATCTTACCAGGGTATCTCCATAGAAGTTACCGTGGTTCAACACATGCACTAGTGGCATGTATTCACCATAATTTGGAGGAGTTTTATAATAGTTATTGTAATTCTCAAGATAAGTACAATAAGCAATCAGATGACTTTTCTCCTTATAAGTTAATTCGGAGCCATTAGTGTAGTGGGTTTTGACTACTATCTTCTGCACATTGTTTGAAGATTCAAAATAAGCTGTCAATGGAAATAAGCTGTCAACTATTTTGAAATAAACAATATAAATTAGTTAATAACTATGTTTGAGAAACTCACATTGCGGTAGAATCGGAAGCATATCAACAAGGACCCAAATGTCCATATTGTCTTGCTCGATGTCAGGATCACCAAGATCCATGGTGACAATCATACCCTCATAAAAACCATACATTTTGCAAAGTGCTTCCCAATTTTGGCAACCAAAATGGGTTACGCTCTGAGAATTGTATAGATTTATTTCAAAATCGATATCATGATGGGTCCTTAGGTGTATTTTCTTTGTTTGAAAATTTTCATGGTCTTCAAAACCCATCCTCTCCAAGACATAGCGTCTTGCATGGCATGGGATAAGCTAGTCAAATTGTAAAAGATGAAAATTAGACATTGAAATAGTTGAAGTCATGCTTAATTATGAAAAAACACTTGTCGTTGTTGCGTACCATTTCAACATCGAAGGTCTCCTCGAGCTTAATGCTGAAGCGCCGATCTTCGTCCAGCTCAACGAACCTGTTGCACATACCTCGATCATCGTGGCACCAGCTGCACTCCCCCGGGAGACTGTCGTCGTCCGAGATGACATTTCCTACGTTCATAATTCAAAGATTAAACTTGTACAATTAAATATATGTACTAAAAAACCTAAGTTAGATCATTATTTTTCGAGAAAATCCAGGCCACTCAATATTTCCTACATATTCTAGCACAAGTCATGCAAGAATTCACGGAAAAATCCGGCATGACCTTTGCTAAAAAGGACATATCGAGCGCCTGAAATTTGCCGGAACAGAAATTAATCAATACTCCGGCAAAACATAGGCCACTCGGAGGTGTAAACTGAACATGAACGGCCACTTGGGCAACCACATATCCTATTTGAGCAACACAAGATATACATGGATATTTGGCTGGTCTCACCTTGATGTCGGAGGGGGTCGGTGACGGGGACGACGGCGGGGATGATGGAGGGGCTCCTTGATTTCTGCAAAAGCAAAAACATTATAAGTTATCACTAATACATCCCGAATAATTGCTTAAACTAAAAAATAACAACAAATATGACATGTTCAACTAGTTTTATTAATTCAACTAGTTCTTACTAAATATAAACTTACTATAAATAGAAAAAAACTAGTTCTTTCTAAAAATAAAGTAGTTCAACTAGTTATATTAATTATCTTACTAAAAATACATTAGTTCTATTAATTCAACTAGTTCAACTAGTTTATTAATTTACTTACTAAACTAGTTCAACTACCACTAAAGTAGTTCGACTAGTTTATTAATTTACTTACTAATTATTTTAAACACTTACTAAAAACAGTAAAAATAAACTACATTATACAATAGTTAACTAGTACCATCACTACTACTAATTAACATCTACTACTGCTAAAAATCATTATCTTTGAACCCTAAATTAACATCTACTACTACTAATAAAAACATCTAGTACTAACTAAGCAAAGAGAACGAGGGTGGGGGAGGGGTGGGGGACTTACAGAGAGGGGAGATACGGTGGTGGGGAGGTGCTCGGCGACGGAGAGGTAGGGGAAGCGAGGGCGGGCTCAGGATCGGGAGGTGGCGGCGACAGTGAGGTCGAGAGCGGCGGTGAGGTCGAGAGCGGAGGGGGTGGGGGAGGCGGCGGCGGCGGTGAAGTCGAGAGCGGCGGCAGGCGGCGTCCGTGAGGTTGACGGCGGTCTCGGGCGCCGGCGGTGAGGGCAGGCTCGGGCTCGGGCGGCGGCGACAGAGGAGTAGGGGAACAGTTGGGGGGAAGGAGGACTTAGCGAAATTTTGAGTGGGCGGGTGGTTAAGTCGAACTAGCAGTAGCGCACTTTAGGAAACGCACTATAGCTAAAGTAGCTATAGCGCGTTTTCAGGAAAAACGCTACTGCTAAGTCTAAGCACGCATCAAAAATATACGCTGGTCATCATTGATCTTTTTCTGTAGAATCTAAATAGTCAACATATTTAAGGTGGTAAACACCTTGTTCGCTTAGCAGTATGGGACTAAACTTAATTAGGTGCAACACTTAGCAACAACGAATTTTGTAGAAACACGCTGCTACTAAGTACTTTAGCAGCAGCGCGTCCAGGGAAGGGCGCTACTACTATATCTAGCATGGGGGAAAATCCGTGGCAATTATAGTAGTAGCGCTTGTTTCACCTAGAGCGCTACTTCTATCTAGTTATTAGTAGCGCGGTTCCTCTAAGCTCGCTACTACTAGTTAGCAGTAGCGCCTGTTTTTAAACCGCGCTGCTGCAAAGATTCTGTGTATAACGTTTTCCCTAGTAGTGGAGACATGTCTCCGGTCAATAACCAATAGCGGAACCTGGATGCTCATATTGGCTCCTACATATTCTACGAAGATCTTTATCGGTCAGACCGCATAACAACATACGTTGTTCCCTTTGTCATCGGTATGTTACTTGCCCGAGATTTGATCGTCGGTATCTCAATACCTAGTTCAATCTCGTTACTGGCAAGTCTGTTTACTCGTTCTGTAATACATCATCCCGCAACTAACTCATTAGTTGCAATGCTTGCAAGGCTTAAGTGATGTGCATTACCGAGAGGGCCCAGAGATACCTCTCCGACAATCGGAGTGACAAATCCTAATCTCGAAATACGCCAACCCAACAAGTACCTTCGGAGACACCTGTAGAGCACCTTTATAATCACCCAGTTACGTTGTGATGTTTGGTAGCACACAAAGTGTTCCTCCGGTAAACGGAAGTTGCATAATCTCATAGTCATAGGAACATGTATAAGTCATGAAGAAAGCAATAGCAACATACTAAATGATCGTGTGCTAAGCTAACGGAATGGGTCATGTCAATCACATCATTCTCCTAATGATGTGATCCTGTTAATCAAATGACAACTCATATCTATTGTTAGGAAACACAACCATCTTCGATTAACGAGCTAGTCAAGTAGAGGCATATTAGTGACACTCTGTTTGTCTATATATTCACACATGTATTATGTTTCCGGTTAATACAATTCTAGGATGAATAATAAACATTTATCATGATATAATGAAATAAATAATAACTTTATTATTGCCTCTAGGGCGAGCCAGCACTTTTATCCGGCCCATCAGGTAAAGGACTTCTCCGTTATCTTCCTCCTGAGGGCTCCGTGGGCGCCAGCTTCGGTGTTTCTTCAAAGGGGCATTGTCGAACTCGGGAAGACCCATCCGAATAGGATCTGGAAGGGGGACGTCCTCCATGTAAAACCACTCCGAAGGCCAGTCTTTGGACGTCTTCTTCAGGGTACCGGACAGGTATCCGGTCCCGGCGATGCGCCATATTTCGGCTCCGCCCACTTGATATATTGACCCCATCTGTGTACGGGGCACAAGGTAGAATAGCCTCTTCCACAGCTCGAAATGAGCTTCGCAGCCCAGAAACAGCTCACAAAGGGCAACATAACCAGCGATGTGTAATATGGAAGCGGGGGTGAAATTATGCAACTGGAGGCCATAAAACTCCAGGAGCCCGCGGAGGAACGGATGGATTGGAAATCCAAGTCCCCTTAGTAAATAAGGGACAAGGCATACCCGCTCCCCCTTGGAGGGATTGGGGAAGCTCTCTGCTTGCTCCCCGCCATTATAGGTGGCGAGCCCGGCATGAACGGGGACCATATACGCTGGAGGGAGAAATCCCTGGGTCTGTAACTCTACTAATTGGCTATGTGGGACGAAACACTTCTCCCAATCACCGGGCTTAGGGCTACGGGAGCGGGAGGAGGAGCCGCGATGGCCGACCATGTTGGAATGGATTTTTTCGAGAGCGCTCCGATGGATACTCGCCGTGGGAGGATGGCATGGTCTGGATCTAAGAATCCCCATCTCCTTAATAGACAGTCTACTTACATGGCTAGGGTGGCGAATGTAAAAAGGCATTGGCTCCTCGCATTCGCTCGACACGTGGAAGATAGCCCTTATTGGGCGCGGAAGCCAAGAAGTGCAACATTTATGGGGAGCCGGACACTACTCAGCAGATATTCAAAATTTGGAGAAGAACTCGCCTTGCAATGCCGAAGACAATCTGCACGCCGGACTCATCGTCATTGAAGCCTGGTTCGGGGGCTACTGAGGGAGTCCTGGATTAGGGGGTCTTCGGACAGCCAGACTATATCCTTTGGCTGGACTGTTGGACTATGAAGATACAAGATTGAAGACTTCGTCCGTGTCCAGATGGGACTCTCCTTGGCGTGGAAGGCAATCTTGGCAATATGGATATGTAGATCTCCTCCCTTGTAACCAACTCCATGTAACCCTATCCCCCTCCGGTGTCTATATAAACTGGAGGGTTTAGTCCGTAGGACAACATACAATCATACCATAGGCTAGCTTCTAGGGTTTAGCCTCTACGATCTCGTGGTAGATCAACTCTTGTAGTACTCATATCATCAAGATCAATCAAGCAGGAAGTAGGGTATTACCTCCATCGAGAGGGCCCGAACCTGGGTAAACATCATGTCCCCCGCCTCCTGTTACCATCCGCCTTAGACGCACAGTTCGGGACCCCCTACCCGAGATCCGCCGGTTTTGACACCGACAAGAACCTAGTATTGTTATGGTTAAGGGTCTCTTGGAAGAAAATGTAGATGCGCATGTTATTTACTTCTGCAAAGAAGCTGCCAGAATTGCCAAACCTGATAAAAATGATCAACATAGACCTGTTGTTGGCATGCCCATTGTCTCAGTCAAAATAGGAGATCACTCTTATCATGGTTTATGTGACATAGGTGCTAGCGTGAGTGCTATTCCTTATTCCTTATATCAAGTAATTATGAATGACATAGCACTCGCAGAGATAGAAGACATAGATGTTACTATTAAACTTGAGAATAGAGACACTATATCACCAATTGGGATTGTTAGAGATGTTGAAGTCTTTTGTGGGAAAATAAAATACCCTACTGATTTTCTTGTTCTTGGTTCCCCACAAGATGACTTTTGTCCCATTATCTTCTGTAGACCTTTCTTGAACACCGTTAATGCTAGAATAGACTGTGAGAAACAAATTGTTGGTGTTAGTTTTGGTGATGAGTCTCATGAGTTTAATTTTTCCAAGTTTAGTAGAAAGCTTCATGAAAAATAATTGCCTAGTAAATATGAATTATTTGGTCTTGCTTCTATTGCTGTGCCTCCTACTGATCCACTAGAACAATATTTGCTAGACCATGAAAATGACTTACATATGCATGAAAGAAATGAAATAGATAAGATTTTCTTTGAACAACGTCCTCTGCTTAAACACAATTTGCCTATTGAAACTCTAGGAGGTCCTCCTCCACCTAAAGGTGATCCTGTGTTTTAATTAAAACAATTGCCAGACACTTTGAAATATGCTTACCTTGATGAAAAGAAGATATATCTTGTTATTATTAGTGCTAACCTTTCAAAACATTAAGAAGAAAGGTTATTGAAAGTTCTAAGGAAGCACCGAGCTGCTATTGGATATACTCTTGATGATTTAAAGGGCACTAGTCCCACTCTATGTCAGCACAAAATTAATATGGAACCTGATGCTAAACCCGTTGTTGATCACCAATGTCAGTTAAATCCAAAGATGAAAGAAGTGGTAAGAACGGAAATATTAAAACTTTTTGAAGCAGATATAATCTATCCCATAGATGATAGTATATGGGTAAGTCATGTTCATTGTGTCCCTAAGAAAGGAGGTATAACTGTTGTTCCTAATGATAAGAATGAACTTATTCCACAAAGAATTGTTATAGGCTATAGAATGGTAATTGATTTTAGAAAATTAAACAAAGCAACTAGAAAATATCATTACCCTCTGCCTTCTATTGATCAAATGCTAGAAAGATTATCTAAGCACATACATTTTTGCTTCCTTGATGGATATTCTGGTTTTTCACAAATACCTGTTTCTCAACCTACTCAAGAAAAGACCACTTTTACTTGTCCCTTTGGAACTTATGCTTATAGACGTATGCCTTTTGGTTCATGCAATGCACCTGCTACCTTTTAAAGATGTATGACTGCTATATTCTCTGACTTTTGTGAAAAGATAGTTGAGGTTTTCAAGGATGATTTCTCTATTTATGAGAAGTCTTTTGATGATTGTTCAAGCAATCTTGACCGAGTTTTGCAGAGATGTGAGCAAACAAATCTTGTCTTGAATTGGGAAAAGTGCCACTTTATGGTTAATGAAGGTATTGTCTTGGGCCACAAAATTTCTGAAAGAGGTATTGAAGTGGACAAAGCTAAGGTTGATGCAATTGATAAAATGCCATGTCCTAAAGATATCAAAGGTATTCATAGTTTCTTAGGTCATGCTGGTTTCTATAGGAGATTTATCAAAGACTTTTCTAAAATCTCTAGTCCTCTTACAAATCTTTTGCAAAATGATATTCCTTTTGTTTTTGATGATGATTGTTTAGAAGCCTTTAAAACACTCAAGAAAGCCTTAATTTCTGCACGTATTGTTCAACCACCTGATTGGAACTTGCCTTTTGAAATTATGTGTGATGCTAGTGATTATGATGTTGGTGTTGTTCTAGGACAAAGAGTTGATAAGAAACTGAATGTTATTCATTATGCTAGTAAAACTCTAGATAGTGCTCAACGAAACTATGCTACTACTGAAAAAGAATTCTTAGCAGTGGTGTTTTCTTGTGATAAATATAGATCTTATATTGTTGATTCAAAAGTAATTGTTCACACCGATCATGCTGCTATTAAATATCTTATGGAAAAGAAAGATGCTAAACCTAGACTTATTCGAGGGGTTCTCTTGCTACAAGAATTCGATTTACATATCACTGATAGAAAAGGAGTTGAGAACCCCATAGCTGATAACTTGTCTAGGCTCGAGAATGTGCTTGATGACCCACTACCTATTGATGATAGCTTTCCTGATGAGCAGTTAGCTGCAATAAATGTTGCGCATAGTACTCCTTGGTATGCTGACTATGCTAATTACATTGTTGCTAAATATTTACCACCTAGCTTTACATACCAACAAAAGAAAAAAAATTCTTTTATGATTTAAGACATTACTTTTGGGATGGCCCACATCTTTATAAAGAAGGAGTACATGGTATTATTAGACGTTGTGTACCTAAGCACGAACAAGGACAAATCCTACGGAAATGTCACTCCGAAGCTTATGGAGGGCATCTTGCTGGAGATAGAACTAGTCATAAGGTATTGAATCTGGATTTTATTGGCCTACTCTCTTCAAGGATGCTTGTAAGTTCGTCTTATCTTGTGATGAATGCCAAATAATAGGTAATATCGGTAAGCATCAAGAAATGCCTATGAATTATTCACTTGTTATTGAACCATATGAAGTTTGGGGATTTGATTACATGGGACCTTTTCCTTCCTCTAAAGGGTATACACATATTCTGATTGCTATAGATTATGTTACTAACTGGGTAGAAGCTATTCCAACTAGTAGTGCTGATCACAACACCTCTATTAAAATGCTTAAGGAAGTTATTTTCCCAAGGTTTGGAGTCCCTAGATACTTAATGACTGATGGTGGTTCACACTTTATTCATCGCGCTTTCTGTAAAATGCTTGCCAAGTATGATGTTAACCATAGAATTGCATCACCTTATCATCCTCAGTCCAGTGGTCAAGTTGAACTTAGCAATAGAGAAATAAAGTTAATTTTGCAAAATACTGTCAATAGGTCTAGGAAGAATTGGTCTAAGAAATTAGATGATTGCTACCTCTTGAGCATGTGTTGGTTTTCCCTTGAAGAGGAAAAGGTGATGCAGCAAAGTAGCGTAAGTATTTCCCTCGGTTTTTGAGAACCAAGGTATCAATCCAGTAGGAGACTACACGCAAGTCGCCTAGTACCTGCACAAACAATCAAGAACCCTGCAACCAACGCGATAAAGGGGTTGTCAATCCCTTGACGACCACTTGCAAAAGTGAGATATGATAAAGATAATAAGATAAATAATTTTGATATTTTTGTTGTATAGATTGGAAAATAAAGATTGCAAAATAAAATAGATAGTAAACTAGATTTATAGATCACAAACTTATATGATGTAAAGTAGACCCGGGGGCCATAGGTTTAACTAGTGGCTTCTCTCATGATAGCATATATTACGGTGGGTGAACAAATTACTGCCGAGCAATTGATAGAAAAGCACATAGTTATGATGATATCTAAGGCAATGATCACAAATATAGGCATCATGTCTGTGTCAAGTAGATCGAAACGATTCTGCATCTACTACTATTACTCCACACATCGACCGGTATCCAGCATGCATCTAGAGTATTAAGTTCATAAGAACAGAGTAACGCAATAGGCAAGATGACATGATGTAGATGGATAAACCGAAGCAATATGATATAAACCCCGTCTTTTTATCCTCGATGGCAACAATACAATACGTGCCTTGCTGCCCCTGCTGCCACTGAGAAAGGACACTTCAATATTGAACCCAAAGCTAAGCACTTCTTCCATTGCAAGAAAGATCAATCTAGTAGGCCAAACTAAACTGATAATTCGAGGAGACTTGCAAATATATAAAATCATGCATATAAGAATTCAGAGAAGAACCAAATAATATTCATAGATAATCATATTCATAAACCCACAATTCATCGAATCTCGGCAAACACACCGCAAAAGAGTATTACATCGAATAGATCTCCAAGAACATCGAGGAGAACTTTGTATTGAAGATCAAAGAGAGAGAAGAAGCCATATAGCTAATAACTATGGACCCGAAGGTCTGTGGCAAACTACTCACACATCATCAAAGAGGCTATGGTGTTGATGTAGAAGCCCACCGTGATCGATTCCCCCTCCGGCAGATCGCCAGAAAAGGCCCCCATATGGGATCTCACGGGTACAGAAGGTTGCGGCGGTGGAAAAGTGGTTCTGTGGCTCCCCTGGATGATATTAGGGTACATTGGTATATATAGGCAAAAGAAGTATGTCGGTGGAGCTCCGTGGGGCCCATGAGGGTGGGGGCGCGCCTACCCCCCTGGGCGCGCCCCCTGCCTCATGGAAGCTTCACGGACTTCCAAACTTGTACTCCAAGTCTCCTGGGTTGCGTTTGTTCCAAGATAGATCCTCGTGAAGGTTTTGTTCCGTTTGATATTCCTTTGCTGCGAAACACTGAAATAGAAAAAAACAATTTGCACTGGGCCTTCGGCTAATAGGTTAGTCCCAAAAATAATATAAAAGTGCATATTAAATCCCATCAAGCATCCAAAACAAATAATATAATAGCATGGAACAATCAAAAATTAGAGATACGTTGGAGACGTATCAAGCATCCCCAAGCTTAATTCCTGCTCGTCCTCGAGTAGGTAAATGATAAAAACAGAATTTTTGATGTGGAATGCTTCCTAACATGATTTTCAATGTAATTTTCTTTATTGTGGCATGAATATCCAGATCCGAAAGATTCAAGACAAAAGTTGAATATTGATATAAAAACAATAATACTACAAACATATTAACCAAGCAATTTTGTCTTCTCAAAATAACATGGCCAAAGAAAGCTATCCCTACAAAATCATATAGTCTGGCTATGCTCTATCTTCATCACACAAAAATATTTAAATCATGCACAAACCCGATTACAAGCCAAGCAATTGTTTCATACTTTTGATGTTCTCAAACTTTTTCAATCTTCACGCAATACATGAGCGTGAGCCATGTATATAGCACTATAGGTGGAATAGAATGGTGGTTGTGGAGAAGACAAAAATGGAGAAGATAGTCTCACACCAACTAGGCGTATCAATGGGCTATGGAGATGCCCATCAATAGATATCAATGTGAGTGAGTAGGGATTGCCATGCAACGGATGCACTAGAGCTATAAATGTATGAAAGCTCAACAAAATAAACTAAGTGGGTGTGCATCCAGCTTGCTTGCTCACGAAGACCTAGGGAATTTTCAGGAAGCCCATCATTGGAATAGACAAGCCAATTTCTATAATGAAAAATTCCCACTAGTATATGAAAGCGACAACATAAGAGACTCTCTATCATGAAGATCATGGTGCTACTTTGAAGAACAAGTGTGAAAAAAGGATAGTAGCCTTGCCCCATCTCTCTTTTTCTCTCATTTTTATTTGGGCCTTTTTTATGGCCTCTTTTTTTCTTTTTTCTATAATTTTCGTCCGGAGTCTCATCCCGACTTGTGGGGGAATAATAGTCTCCATCATCCTTTCCTGACCGGGACAATGCTCTAATAATGATGATCATCACACTTTTATTTACTTACAACTCAAGAATTACAACTCGATACATAGAACAAAATATGACTCTATGTGAAAGCCTCCGGCGGTGTACCGTGATGTGCAATGAATCAAGAGTGGCATGTATGAAAAATTATGAACGGTGGCTTTGCCACAAATACGATGTCAACTACATGATCATGCAAAGCAATATGACAATGATGGAGCGTGTCATAATAAACGAAACGGTGGAAAATTGCATGGCAATATATCTCGGAATGGCTATGGAAATTCCATAATAGGTAGGTATGGTGGCTGTTTTGAGGAAGGTAAATGGTGGGTTTATGGTACCGGCGAAAGTTGCACGGTACTAGAGAGGCTAGTAATGGTGAAAGGGTGAGAGTGTGTATAATCCATGGACTCAACATTAATCATAAAGAACTCACATACTTATTGCAAAAAACTATTAGTTATCAAAATGAAGTATTACGCGCATGCTCCTAGGGGGATAGATTGGTAGGAAAAGACCATCGCTCATCCCTGACCGCCACTCATAAGGAAGACAATCAAAAAATAAATCATGCTCCGACTTCATCACATAACGGTTCACCATACGTGCATGCTACGAGAATCACAAACTTTAACACAAGCATATCTCAAATTCACAACTAATCAACTAGCATGACTCTAATATCACCATCTTCATATCTCAAAACAATCATAAAGAATCAAACTTCTCATAGTATTCAATGCACTTTATATGAAAGTTTTTTATACCCGTCTTGGATGCCTATCATATTAGGACTAATTTTATAGACAAAGCAAATTACCATGCTATTCTAAAAGACTCTCAAAATAATATAAGTGAAGCATGAGATATCAATAATTTCTATAAAATAAAACCACTACCGTGCTCTAAAAAGATATAAGTGAAGCACTAGAGCAAAATTATCTAGCTCAAAAGATATAAGTGAAGCACATAGAGTATTCTAATAAATTCCGATTCATGTGTGTCTCTCCCAATAGGTGTATACAGCAAGGATGATTGTGGTAAACTAAAAAGCAAAGAATCAAATCATACAAGACGCTCCAAGCAAAACACATATCATGTGGTGAATAAAAATATAGCCTCAAGTAAAGTTACCGATAGACGAAGATGAAAGAGGGGATGTCTTCCGGGGCATCCCCAAGCTTAGGCTTTTGGTTGTCCTTGAATTTTACCTTGGGGTGCCTTGGGCATCCCCAAGCTTAGGCTTTTGGTTGTTCTTGAATTTTACCTTGGGGTGCCTTGGGCATCCCCAAGCTTAGACTCTTGCCACTCCTTGTTCCAAAATCTGTCAAATCTTACCCAAAAACTTGAAAACTTCACAACACAAAACTCAACAGAAAATCTCATGAGCTCCGTTAGTATAAGAAAACAAACCACCACTTTAAAGTATTGTAATTAACTCATTCTTTATTTATATTGGTGTTAAACCTACTGTATTCCAACTTATCTATGGTTCATAGCCCCTGATACTAGCCATAGATGCATCAAAATAAGCAAACAACACGCGAAAAACATAATCTGTCAAAAACAGAACAGTCTGTAGCAATCTGTAGGTTTTGAATACTTCTGTAAATCCAAAAAAATTTAAAAATTAAGACGACCTAAATAATTTGTATATTGATATACTGAAGTTGGTATTGGTATTTTATTGCTCTCTGGTAAATAATGAAAATTATTTTCGTGAGCGCATACTTTCTGTTTTTATCAGCAAGATCAAACAACAATCACCCAAGAAGATCCTAAAGGCTTTACTTGGCACAAAAACTAATTAAAACATAAAAAGCACAATCATAACAGAGGCTAGATAAATTATTTATTACTAAACAGGAACAAAAAGTAAAGAACAAAAATAAAATTGGGTTGCCTCCCAACAAGCGCTATCGTTTAACGCCCCTAGCTAGTCATTGACAATTTCGATGATGCTCACATGAAAGACAAGAATTGAAGCACAAGGAGAGCATCATATAGCATGTGAAAACAAATCTAAGTCTAGCATAATTACTATGCATAGGCATCTTATAGGCAAACAAATTATCATAGCAAGCAAAAACTAGCATATGCAAGGAAGAGGAAAGAAACAATAGCAATCTCAACATAACGAGAGGTAATTTAGAAACATGAAAATTTCTACAATAATATTTTCCTCTCTCATAATAATTACATGTGGGATCATAAGAAAATTCAACAAAATAGCTATCACATAAAATATTTTCAACATGATCCACATGCATGCAAAGTTGACACTCTCCAAAATAGTGGGATTAACATTAACTAAAGTCATGACCTCTCCAAACCCACTTTTATCAAAATAAGATTGAACATTCTCCAAATACATGGGATCTAAAGTTGACACTCTTCCAAACCCACTTTCAATATTGCAAACATTATTATCAATCTTATATTCATCATGGGGCTTAAATAAATTTTCAAGATCATAAGAAGAATCACCCCAATCATGATCATTGCAACAAGTAGTGGACATAGCAAAATTAGCATCCCCAAGCTTAGGGTTTTGCATATTATTAGCACAATTGACATTCGTAGAATTTATAATAACATCATTGCAATCATGCTTTTTATTCAAAGATCTATCGTGAATCACTTCATAAAGTACTTCATCACAATTTTCAGATTCACAAATTTCAAGCAAAACTTCATAAAGATAACCTAGTGCACAAAACTCACTAGCAATTGGTTCATCATAATTGGATCTCTTAAAAATATTGGCAAGACGATGAGGATCCATAATAATAGATATTTAGCAAGCGAAGATGCAAGCTAATAGAAGGCACATAGTAACACGAGCAAACAGAAGGACGAACAGAAGAGGAGCGAATAAAACGGAAAAGGTGAAGTGGGGGAGAGGAAAACGAGAGGCAAATGGAAAATAATGTAATGCGAGGGATAAGAGTTTGTGATAGGTACTTGGTATGTCTTGACTTGAGCGTAGATCTCCCCGGCAACGGTGCCAGAAATCCTTCTTGCTACCTCTTGAGCATGCGTTGGTTTTCCCTTGAAGAGGAAAGGATGATGCAGCAAACTAGCATAAGTATTTCCCTCAGTTTTTGAGAACCAAGGTATCAATCCAGTTGGAGATTACACGCAAGTCGCCTAGTACCTACACAAGCAATCAAGAACCTTGCAACCAACACGAAAAATGGGTTGTCAATCCCTTCACGACCACTTGCAAAAGTGAGATCCGATAAAGATAATAAGATAAATATTTTTGGTATTTTTGTTGTATAGATTGGAAAATAAAGATTGCAAAATAAAATAAATAGTAAATTAGAATTATAGATCGGAAACTTATATGATGTAAAGTAGACCCGGGGGCCATAGGTTTCACTAGTGGCTTCTCTCATGATAGCATATATTACGGTGGGTGAACAAATTACCGCCGAGCAATTGATAGAAAAGCGCAAAGTTATGATGATATCTAAGGCAATGATCATGAATATAGGAATCACGTCCGTGTCAAGTAGACCAAAACGATTCTGCATCTACTACTATTACTCCACACATCGACCGCTATCCAGCATGCATCTAGAGTATTAAGTTCATAAGAACAGAGTAACGCATTAGGCAGGATGACATGATGTAGAGGGATAAAATCAAGCAATATGATATAAACTCCATCTTTTTATCCTCGATGGCAGCAATACAATACGTGCCTTGCTGCCCCTGCTGTCACTGGGAAAGGACGCCGCGAGATTGAACCCAAAGCTAAGCACTTCTCCCATTGCAAGAAAGATCAATCTAGTAGTCCAAACTAAACTGATAATTCGAAGAGACTTGCAAAGATATCAAATCATGCATATTAGAATTCAGAGAAGAACCAAATAACATTCATAGATAATCAAATTCATAAACCCACAATTCAACGGATCTCGGCAAACACACCGCAAAAGAGTATTACATCGAATCTCGGCAAACACACCACAATCCAAGAACATCGAGGAGAACTTTGTATTGAAGATCAAAGACAGAGAGAAGAAGCCATCTAGCTAATAACTATGGACCCGAAGGTCTGTGGTAAACTACTCACACATTATCAGAGAGGCTATGGTGTTGATGTAGAAGCCCACCGTGATCGATTCCCCTTCTGATAGATCGCCGAAAAAGGCCCCGAGATGGGATCTCACGGGTACAGAAGGTTGCGGCAGTGGAGAAGTGGTTTCATAGCTCCCCTGGATGTTTTTAGGGTACATGGGTATATATAGGCGAAAGAAGTACGTCGGTGGAGCTCCATGGGGCCCACGAGGGTGGGGGGCGCGCCCCTTGCCTCGTGGAAGATTCACGGACTTCCAAACTTGTATCCAAGTCTCCTGGGTTGCGTTTGTTCCAAGAAAGATCCTTGCGAAGGTTTCGTTCTGTTTGGATTCTGTTTGATATTCCATTTCTGTGAAACACTGAAATAGTGGGCCTTCGGTTAATAGGTTAGTCCCAAAAATAATATAAAAGTGCATATTAAAGCCCACTAAACATCCAAAACAGATAATATAATAGCATGGAACAATAAAAAATTATAGATACGTTGGAGACGTATCAATGATGCACTTTGGGCTTATAGAACAACATATAAAAATCCTGTGGGTATGTCTCCTTATAAAATGGTTTATAGAAAAGCTTGTCATTTGCCTCTTGAGTTAGAACATAAAGCATATTGGGCAATCAAAGAGCTCAATTATGATTTCAAACTTGCTGGTGAAAAGAGGTTATTTGATATTAGCTCTTTAGATGAATGGAGAACCCAAGCTTATGAAAATGCTAAGTTGTTTAAAGAAAAAGTCAAAAGATGGCATGATAAAAGAATCCAAAAACGTGAGTTTAAAGTAGGAGAATATGTTCTTTTGTACAACTCTCGTTTCAGATTCTTTGCAGGAAAACTCCTGTCAAAATGGGAAGGGCCCTATGTTATCGAGGAGGTTTATCGGTCTGGAGCCATCAAAATAAATAATACCGAAGGTACTAATCCGAAGGTTGTTAATGGGCAACGTATAAAACATTATATCTCAGGTACTCCCATTAATGTTGAAAATAATATTATCCAAACTTTGACACTGGAAGAACACATAAAAGAGTCCTTCCGGAACACTCCAGAATCGTGAAAATAAGGAGGTACGTGATACGATAAGTAAACGAACTCTGAAAAATCCGCAAAAATATTTTTTGTCAGTTTTGGAATATTTAGAAAAATAGAAAAATAAGAAACTTCCAAGAAGCGTACCCTGGTGGGCACAAGACACCCGGCTTGCCAGGCGCGCCCAGGTGGGTTGTGCCCACCTGGGGGTACCTTTCGGACTTCGTTTTTCTACAGTTTGCTTGTTTCCCGAGATAAAAAAATCTTTATATACCCCCCGAGCCTATTAACCATCGTATAATAGAGAAATCTTCTGTTTTCTATTCCTTGTTGTTCTCCTGAGAGATCTGAAAATATGTCATCCCAAGACTCCGAGGGTGATAGCTATGCTGCTGATTTCATCACAAACCCCAAGTCCTATGGGGATGTGGAGCACTATGGCTGGACCACGAAGGAAGAGGAAGACTATTATCCTAGGGAGAAGCATGATACGAGCTCAGATGAGGACGAACCTCTGCTACCTCAACCTGGGGACAT